>NC_056737.1:563431009-563433509 GCF_019279795.1 Protopterus annectens | reverse complement strand
TACTGTTTAGGTTACAGACTTACCTTGCAAATGCAGCAGTTGACACAACTGTAGTTCAGGGCTGAAACTGTCTGATGCAAGCAGTACACAGCCAATACATGGATAGGTACAGGATGTATAAGTTGCCTGGCATCAATTTTATGTTGTGTATCTGAGATGGAGTAAGGTGTTAGCCCTTAGGTTCCTACGTTGCCAGTAAATGTTCTATGCATTGTGTCTTAGCCAAAGCCAGGGCATACTGAGCACATGTACGTCTTCCTACAGGAACATCAGCAAGGGGTTCCTCCTCTGAGTCCTCCTGTGACTGTGCTTTGGTGACCTAGGCACTGATGCAGAGCTGTGTATCCCTTCCCTTTTCTGATCCTACTACAACTGTTTCCACAGGATCAGATTGTGTAGCTTAGCACATACTTTGAATATCTGTGCACATTCGGCTGGAGTATACTGCAGGGCTCCACCAGATATATCGAGACACCGGCACCGTGACTTCAGAAGCCCAAATACATGCTCTATGATGTACCTAGTTTGTACATGTGCCTCATTATGGTATTCCTCTATGGGAGTGTGTGCATTTCTGATGGGTGTCATCATCCACGGTTCCAGGGCACAACCAGCATCCCCCAGTAAATGGCCATGTGGGATGTCCCCCCAGCAAACATCTGGTACAGCCGTCATATGTGCCAGATATGGGAGTTGTAATACATGCCAGGGTTGCCAGCATACACATTCAGGATAACCCCATAGGCACTGCACATGACCTGGCAGCTGATGGAGTGGTACCCATTGCTGTTAACATTGATTCTACCCTGCTCACCAGCTGGTGCCTTCATGTGTACATGTGTGCAATCTGTGGCACCCAGTACTTCAGGGTAGTGTGCTACAAGGTAGAAGTGTTGCATATTGCTGGACCTCTCTTCAGCAGTAAGAGGAGAAATATGTGCTCATTGGCATGTATGAGAATGGCATCCAGGAACTGGTGGTGTATCCTTGATGCAGTTGCCTGTGGCACCCCCATCATGTCCCCAGTTGGTCTCTGAAAAGGACCTGTAGCTAGTATCCTAAGGGCTACTCATACCTTAGTTTCCACTGGGATGAGTTCCCCTCTGTTAACCCTGGCTCTGAATTGATGGCAGCAGAGCTCAGTGAGTTCTTGTAATATGTCCCAGTCCACCCTGTAGCACTTTACAATCTCCAGCTCATGTAATTCCTGGAAAGTTACCCTGGGCCTGAACACTCTTCTCCTTCTTGGTCTAGGCTTATTGTCAGCTGCACCAGCAGCATTGACTTCAGTATCTAGCACATACAGATGTAGCGGACTTGCAGCAGCCCCTAGCATTATCCCAGTTAAAATTCCAAGTCTCTACTCCAATGGTCCAGAGTATTGTGTGAAAAACAGAATTTAGGGTGTATGCATACTTTATACAGTTCTGCTTTAGGTTCACCGTGTGGGAATGGCTAATTATGATTCAGTTTACCCAGGTTGATAGTAGTCTGTCATTCGACACCCATGTAGCTAAAGTAGTTAGGAAGACCTTCTACATTGCCCACCTTGTCATGAAGGGATTCTCATCTAGATCAAGGGAGGTCATAGTCTCCCTTTACTCATCACTCATCAGACCAATGATTGAGTACAATGCCCCATTCGGAATGTATCTGACCCGACACTTGCAGCAGCTGGAGAGGCCACAAAAGTTCCTCACCAAAAGGA
The DNA here is from genome assembly GCF_019279795.1 of Protopterus annectens. NCBI lineage: Eukaryota > Metazoa > Chordata > Ceratodontiformes > Protopteridae > Protopterus > Protopterus annectens. The sequence goes on along the minus strand of NC_056737.1, from coordinate 563,431,801 downwards.
TAAAGGGTCTCAAAAATCTGTCCTATGCTGCCTGACTGAAAGAACTCCAGCTCTATTCAGTCGCTTACCGCTTGCTCAGAGGTGACCTTTGCCTAACATACAAGGCCATGTCAAACCCAGATTTGATGAATATGCTTCACCTCAAAAAAATCTAGATCCATCAGAGCCACAAGGGCGGGAGACTTAAACCTCGACACGGCTATTAATAGGACGTGCTGGAGGGATAGATTCATCACCCAAAGACTCCCTATGCTGTGGAACAAAATCCCGGTACATGTGAGGCAGAGCACCTCGCTGGCCTTGTTCAAGAGAAATCTTGACCAATGGATGGGAGATCGCAGATATACCCCAGGGATTACCTCAGTGTCACTGCTCGACAGAGGCACAGCAAAATAATGGGTATAGTTCCCCATACTAAAGGGGTGGCGTAAGCCACAAAACGATGGGCTAGGCTTGTAGATGCCCTCGGGCAGATAGCCTAGTATGAACCTATGAACCTATGAACCTATGAACATTATTTGAAAGCCCTACTTTAGTGCTCGCCATGCTGCTGTGTGCTGCAGTGCGCAGCTTAGCTTATACATTTATTGAAAATATCTGGTTTTCCTAGACAGATGCCTATGTCATCATTGTCATGTGGATACTATAGCCACTTGAACATGCTTGACTATGAGGCACCCTGCACAAACATGTGCGCTCAGCACAAAGAACTTAGATAATAATGGGACACACACCCTGATGTCATCCACATCCTGTGCGGATTTCAAAATTGTGTAGGAGCCTACACGAAGT
>NC_056737.1:563381009-563426009 GCF_019279795.1 Protopterus annectens | reverse complement strand
TTAACAAATTGCATTGTCTGATATTATGACTAAAGGATGAGGAAAAAACAATGGACTCAAACTACATTCAATGAAACTTCACTGAGTATCACTTCTGACGTGAGCAATTTAAAGGGAAGTTCTTAACCAAAATAAACATTATATAGCTATTTGCTGAGTTTCCTGATTTATAAATGTAAGGTTATCTTTTTATATGGGTTGCTTTAGTGAGACATACATATACTTATTTTTATATCCATTTCTTGAATGAGACATATGTTGGTCTTTGGTCTTCATATTATGGAAGACTTGCCAGAACATTTTATTCTTAGAAATCATCTGTGTACCACAAATGTTCCAGGATGAGATATTTAATTCCGCCATCCCTTTATATATTCCATAATGACACTGTCATATATGCTTTTTGACTCTCTTTACGGATAATACATTATGCATCAAAACAGTAATAAGATATATGTGTTCTTGTACCAAAACGATAGCCAGTGAATGAGGATTCAGATTGAAAGCAAATATAGTTATATTTTATGCAAAAAATACTTAAATAAAAACATCTAACCTACTCAAATACCTGCTTCAGCAATCTCCTTCTTTGGCTAGCTGAAGAAGTCCAAGCATAAACCACAACATATTCCTCACTAAACAAATTAATTAAAGTATTTGAAAATGTAAACATGTGGTCTTCAAGATCAATCAGGAACATTCACTGATGGCACACTACTTCACCCACACATCATTAATAAAAATAATTTGAATGTCTTTTTTCATGAATAAAAATGCATCATTAACAGTAAATTGTGTTAAACAAAATAAACATGTCCATTGACGTTTTTAATTCAGAAATCTAAAATGCTTAAACATATGCAAAAAGGATGCACTATATTAAATGCAGCTGATTAAACCACAATTTAGATCAGGATACAAAAATTACATGATTTAATAGTGAAGGGCTGCATTCACAGACTGTCATAAATAACACTGTCACAAGTCTTTGAATTGGACATGAAAATATTGACAATAATTTTGATTTTAAATAAGCAATCTAGTATAACAAACATGCCATCAACTGTAAGTAATTTTTCAAAACAAAAGTCTTTTTTTTCCAAAAATAAGAGTCAATGCACAAAAATACCAAGAGAAGAGTGGATGGATATTTCTTTGACTGACAACAAGACAATCTGAAAATATAAGCAAAGGTACAGTAATAGTACTTCTATATATGAATGCAATGCTACTAGTCCTGGATTGTGAAATGTTAGAATTTAGTACTTCATTTTTGGCTAGTTATTTTAGTAGATTTACAAATATTGGTTTACATATTTCAGAAAGTCATTCACAGCTTTATAAGTCATGACATTGAATTAATATGTCAGGATACATCACTTGAAATCCTTAAAAAGCTATTGACACATTCTGCCTGCAATTGAAAGCTAGGTGCCATATAGTTCTTAATGCCTTGATATTCTTGATTACATCTGTTGAAATATTCAGGTTATACCAATGCAATTCAAATAATGTCTACCTTCTAGTGAATAAAACAACCTAAAAAGCTTCTACTGCACTTTATAAATTTAAATACAGAAGCATGGTGGCACTATATACTCTGTCTACAACATATACAGAAGGTTTGCTACCATATTCTGGCCGCTGCAGGTGGCCCTCTAAAACCCACAAAGCTCACAACTTTTACCTAGACCTAGCTTAGGTGTTCAGCATCCAACCAAATACTCTGTTCCTAGGATTCTTTAACTACCCATCTATAGACTGGGAAATGTACACTTCTTCTAACTCACATTCACAATGTTTCCTTGACTTTATCAACACAAACACCCTGGACCAGATAGTGCACTCTACAACCAGGGGCACAAACATATTGGACCCAGTTTTCACCAACAAGGGATAGCATTGCACCCCCCCCCCATGTTACATTCTCCTTGATGAAGTTGGACAACAAAGCTTTCAGCCTCAAAGTAAAAATCAGCCTGGAAAACCCAAGTAAACCTGTAACAGTCAGGAACTATTCTAAAGCAAACTGCATCCTATTAAGTAACAGTTTGTCAAAATTCATGGCTCGCCTTGACCCCAAGAACATAGCCACATATGCAGAATTATTTACAGAACCTCTCTGCAAACTTGCAAATGGCCGCATTGAGGCTGACATACCCACCAGAAGTATGCCCAGGTCTAACACCAGAAACAAACCACACTGGTGGAATCCTTATCTTAACAGGTTATATAACAAAAGAAAAAAAAAAAAAACTTATGTCCAAAATCAGAAATAACAACTCTCAGAGAAAAGAGCTCTCTGATTCAGGCTAAGGACAATCACATTCAACTACATCTGAAACCTTAAAGGTAATATTGAGGAATATGCATAGCTGGTGATAATGGCACAACATTCACTGACCAGGGTGACATAGCAAATCTATCGGCTGATAAATGTATCTCTTACTTCACCCCCTACTCCCCCCAGTATCCCTCTGTGAAATTCCTTCTAGTATATCCCACCAACTGTCAACAGGGTGCAGGTCCTAGAGGTGCTCACTAAAGGCAAAAACTCTCTTCAGTGGGCTCGGCAATATCCCTGGCTGCCTCCTAAATGGTGTAAAACATGACTTAGTAGGACCACTTGAGACGCTCTTCAGTTACAGCCTCAAAACAAGTTACATGCTAGGTGAATGGAGGGCCAAAGCAATCATCCCTCTTCATAAGGGTGGACCATCAATTGACCAGGGGAAATAAAGACCCATCAGTCAGACAAGTCTAATATGCAAAGCCATGGAATTAATTATAATGGAAATATCAACAAGGACATTGTCAATCTGCAAACACTGAGTTTGGCTTTGTTAAGGAAAGGCCTTGCCAAGTTAACCTGATAAACTTCTTTGAGAGGGTCACCATGGTTATGGACAAGGGACAAATGATGCATACTGCATATCTTGACCTATCTAAGGTGGTCAATACAAAATACCACTTAGATCTTGTTGACAAACTGTCAAAACTAGGCATAGACCTCTATATAACTTGCTGGATTGCCAGCTAGCTCAAAGATAGGACCCAAGAAGTCAGGACTGGTAAGACCACCTCCACCAAGAGACAGGTCACCAGCAGAGTACGCCAGGGTTCCATGTTGGGCCAATTCCAGTTTGGCATATACTTCTTGGAAACCAAGATTAATGTCAAAGGCCTCTGGCTCACTAAGTTTCCAGATGACTGTATATTGGGAGCTATCATGGATTCCCCTAAGACACCAACATCCCACAAGAGGATCTAACTCAAACAAATAACTGGTGCAAAAGCCGCTGATAAAACTCAATGCAAAGAAATGCATTATAGTGCCCTTTGGAAAATCATCTTCTCAAGCAAATTACTTCTTTGATAAAACATCCTCTATAGGTGACACAGTAGTTAGAGATCTGTGAACATATGTAGACAATAATCTGGAATTCAACCAACATGTTACAAAGCCATGCATTTGGAGCATTTTTCCCCGGGACTCCGCTGAAAATTGGCTTCGTTCCAAGTTGGACTTTCCCGGTTAACAAATGATAAATAAATAAATGTAGCCAAGATAGTAAGAAAACAATTCTATGTCACCCAAATCTTAAGCAAGGGTATGGCATCCAAGTCCAAGGAAGTAATAGTGCCACTCTACTCAACCCTTATCAACCCATCATTGAGTACAATGCCCCCTTTGTCATGCACCTAATTAGGAACTTAGGACAGTTGGAATGACCTCAAAGGTTATTTACCTAGAAAATCCATGGTATGACTACCCTGTCCAACAAAAATTGCCTTAAGGTTTAATCTCTGTAGTCAGTCTCATACAGGTTACTCAGAGGCAATCTGTGCTTAGCATAAAACGCATCTTCAGATCCAGCTCTGATGGATCTCTTGCACATCTGCAGACAAATAACATAAGAAACAGTAGATTTAAGGACACGAACTTTGCCTGCAACATAAATATTACCTGCTAGATTGACTGATGTGTGCCTCAAAGGATCCCCATACTATGGAATACGCTCCCCATCTATGTGAATCAGAGTTCATCCCTAACCCTATTCAAAAGAAATCAAAAGAAATATTGATCATTGGATGGAAAATTGCAAATTCTTCTGTGGTCTGGCCCCCATGTCTCTGATGGAGAGAGGTCAACAGTAAGTAAGTTAATCCCCAAGTGACATAACACCCTCCTACACACACACACACACACACACACACACACACACACACACACACACACACACACACACACACACACACACACATATAACCCTTTGCTACCTCTTTACTAACATACTCTACCACACAGGTGTCCAAGGAACTCTGGGAAAAAACTGTGTTGTGTTTAGATCAGTGTGTGTGATATATCTTAAAGAAGCTCCACTGAATCAGAATTGCATATACGTACTCTGAGCATGTGCAAGCAAGAGTGCCATTTTCAGTAAGCAGCCAGAGTGTGAGCGTGCAAGTATGTTGTCAGTCAGTTGGTTAGTTAAATAGTTCATTTAAGTTTAATGTTCCTGTCATCCATCCTGATGTATTTGTATACAATAAACTATTTAAACAAACACCCAAGCCTCAATGCCTTCTTAATGCAATAAGAAGTGTGAAATGGTGTCAGAATGGGATCCAAAGTTACAGCCATGAGGTAACCGGTTAAAGTTGGAGGAATACACAGGAGTGGGTCATCCTTACTGCTCAAACAACTTGCAAAGCAGGCCAAAAACAAATTCCAGGTACTAAAACTTGCTTAAATGATTTATTTTGCTACAAATATAAAATGAAGCACTCAGAATGCTCACAATGACTTTCTTATTAAATGAAATGTCCAAAACTGCGACATATTGATAAAAATATTTGAAATAATTATGAAAATGCTTGAAACAAAATCCAAATTGCATAAAATTTACACAAAAGGGAAAAAGAACATTGGCCAGATTCAATAAAGCCTACACTAAGTGTACACAAAGTGTACACAATCCCCGGGATTCATGAAGCTTGCGCCAGGCGCAGGCATAGCATAGGCAGTATAATGCCAAATATGGCCGCCGGGCGATTCAGGTACGATCCAATTCCATATGCACTACCGGCGTACGCCAGATCTGCACAGCCCTCGGCTTAGGTATGCTAATCACCCCATGCGCAGTGCTGCACCATGCAAATGAAGGTACATAGCAATACATGAAGTGGTGCAGGCGTAGCGTAACCCACAGAAATGTAAACCAAAAAACACGGTTTATATTTTTCCAAACAGAACATTGGAGCTATGAAAGTGGACCAGACTCGTGTATTACAAAGTTAACATATGCCAGTGACTAAATATACAGCCAATGGCATAAGAAAAGATGCAGAACACCTAAAAAACAACGTTTAATGTCATGTCCACAGTAACGCAAAGTACAACCGCAGGGCATGTGTGCGCAAATGGGAACACAAAGAAAATATATGCAAATGTCATAAAATCGCAATGTAATACAAATCAGGATTTCACCATAATACTCAATGGTATGCATGGTATTCCACAACCAAGCTGCAAGGGTTGCTAAGGGTCTGTGACAGTGTTCGGCGCGGTAACTATGAATTAGTAGTCAATGCCATGCAAATGAGGCAGGTAATAGTGAATCGCAAACATCCCGCTGGATTAAGGATGTACCATATGGCGCAGCACTACAACACCGAGGAGTGGCTCAGAGGTATACATGACATCAGCAGTGGGGTGTGTCACGGTAGCTGTAAGCACATTGGAGCAATGTAAATCTGGCCTGGCCATTGCTAAGCAAAGCCGCAGGACAGGGGTGGGGAGGTAGGTATAGCATTGTTTAGCTGAGAGCACATATGGTGCCCGAAAGCGCATGTGTACGGGGATGAAAACGTGCCCGAAACCCGGTAAGCGGAGGCACGTGCCACGCACCATAGCACAAACAGGAAGGTCAGGGGAAGAAAATAAGGAAGTGCCGCAGTATGGCAATTGAAGTACAACTGAGCAATTAACACCTATTAACTCACAGCGGGCAATCGACGGCAGCTGACAGTCTGCTCGCAGAAACCTGCAAAACAGGATAGGGGAGGTGTCGGATTGCAAAGAAAGGAGAACTGTCATAGCAGAGCAAAGCAAACCTGCAGTAGACCGGCAATAGAACACATTACGCAAGAAAAGCCAGGTCTAGGAAAGTACAAATTAAAGCAGGCTGCTGGATGCATGCCAGAAAATGGTAGGTGAAACATGAAGAAATGCAAAGGGAAGGGCAAGAGGTAATCCACGGCAGCCAAATGTAATTCAACACCAAAGGCACCACAATAGTAGTTCCTGTCGTAAAACACATAAGATACCCTGTAGCTACGATCATACATATGACATCATCGGTGTTCACAGCACAATAGTATAAAGTGTGAAAGCACTCCACACACATCTGTGTATTCCCAAACACTGCACCATAGGTGTAAACATACGGGGAACTTTTAAAATGTACATGTTGGGAGCTGCCATAGCTGTGATTCATCACCATGTGTTAGAGACTGACGGTATTGTGGAGGATGATGCTGACAACCACCGCAGGCCCCGGAGGAGGAGAAGAGTGTTCAGACCAAGGTAACCTACCAGGGGCTGCATGATCTGGAGATAGTAGAGTGTTACAGGGTGGACAGGGACATCTTACAGCAAATAGTTGAGCTGTGCCAGCCATGCCTGAGATCCAGAAACAACAGAGGGGAACCCATCCCAGTGGACACGAAGGTATGTGTAAGCTTGTGAATACTAGCCACAGGTACCTTTCAAAGGCCAACTGGTGATATAATGGGGATATCACAGGCATCAGCATCCAGGGTACTACACCAGTTCCTGGATGCCATGTTACCAAATGCCAATGAGCATATATACTTCCCCCGAACTCAGGAGGAGTTGGCCAGCAATATGCGTCACTTCCACCATGTGGCACACTACCCAGAGGTACTGGGTGTGATAGGCAGCACGCACATACATATCAAGTCACCACCCGGTGTGCATGGTAGGCGCTGCATAAACCGCAAGGGATTCCACTCCATCAACTGCCAGGTCATGTGCAATGCCAGGGCATTATCATGGATGTGTGTGCTGGCAGCCCTGGAAGCTACCATGACTCCCATATCTGGCATGCCTCACAGCTGTATCAGGTATTTGTCAGGGGGGGCATCCCACATGGCCACCTTGTGGGGGATGCTGGCTATGCACTGGAGCCATGGATGATGACTCCCATCAGAAATTCACACACACCCATGCAAGAACGCCATAATGAGGCACATGCACAAACCAGAATCATCACAGAACGTGTGTTAGGGATGCTGAAATCACGGTTCCGTTGCTTGGACATATCTGGTGGAGCCTTGCAGTACTCTCCAGGCACGTGTGTCCACATCTTCATAGTATGTGCCATGCTACATAATATGATCCTACGGAAAAAGCTGCAGCAGGGACAAAATGGTGAAGTCCCTCATAGCCCACCGCAATTGCCAAGGCCATCACAGGCACAGAGGGATTCAGACCACGAACACCCTGTGCCAGCCCCAGTAGGCAGACGGAGGCATGCCCAATATGCCTATGCCTTGGCAAAGAGGGAATGTATAGCACATACTCTGACAGTGTAGGCCCCTACAGACTGACACACCTCTCCACCTGCACACACAGTAAAATGGATGGCACACACACACGACCACCTGTAAATTGTAATGTATAGGTGGGCTACTGTGTGAATCCTACATAGGCAGCCCTCAACCATTGTACACACAACAGCTATTGGAACAAGGAATGTCAACACCTGAACAGTACACGCACCTATCAGCATATGTTGGTACTGTGTGTATTGGTTCCCGGGTACATCGGTAGGTATATGCCCGATTGTCAGAGGCCATACACCAATCGAGGCAAACAGTGTCTGCTGTCGCCACAACATCGAGTAACTACCTGTCGCTCAGTGGAGCAGAGGCAATTGCGGGATCCCATGTGTGTAATCACTGTTCCCCACACACTCTGCATGGATTCCCTGGTGCGTTAATGAGGGGCTCCACATAATGTATTCATGGATGTCATGTCAAGGCATGGGGTGTACCCATGACAGGTATCTGTCACCCCAGCATGCTCCACCTACGGTCGTTTGAAGGTGTAGCACATTACAGTGTGTGGCTCACTGTGATATACATACCCAATGCTGGAGCACATCCATTACATATCACATGGACATACCATTAATAGGACTCATTAATATGTAAACTAACTGAGTTACCCATGTGATTGCAGTATGGAGTAACAGCCGTAGTATAGTCCACATACAAAATGCCATAACACGTGTACAAATCTCAGATGCCCAAGTGGTAAATGCAGTGACCGTCGTGCATGTTCCTGGTCCCACGTCCTGCAAGGGATGTAACGTAATCCCGAAGGCACGAATAATGCATGTCGGATGCAGGTCAGCAGATCATGTTTAGCAAATGTTAGCAGGAATATGCGTTGCCCAGTGCTGGTAAGCGTTGTTTAAATATGACTATACAGATATGCACGAAACAGGGCTAAGCTTCTCTGAATATCGTGCAGATCACGGTCAATGATGTCCAGAACAGGTGAAACCAGCATTATTCACCCCTGTACTAATAGTGCCTGCTCTGAAGGGTGAAACGACCACTGCCAGGAGTAGAACACGCAATCATGTACACAATCACCTAACACTATGGTAGCCAAGATGTACCTACGGCAGGTGTGTAATGTGACAGGTTCAAGCACAAATGTGCGGAGTCCAGGAAACAGTATATACCGACAAGTACACAATGAAAGGTGTATTCTGCCTGTCACTCTCTGTCAGATATATATATATATATATATATATATATATATATATATATATATATATATATATATATATATATATATATATACACACATATATATAATACAGATAGAAAGGGTGATAGAGAGATATATGTTGATATATATGGATTCACCAATATCTGCAAATATATAGATAGGTCAACGACATGTACACAACCATGGCGGTACAAATAAATAGGATACTGCCAACTATGGAATGTGTCACATACCGACACGCGTAACCACGAGGCTGAAAGACCAAAAGAACACAGTACCAAAACACTAGAACTGCGAGTAATATTATCACCATATGAAGGGACATTTAGTTACCAATGCTGGTGTTGCGGTCCACGTAGGTACTGTGTTCAACTGTGTTTGTGATTGCCGTAGCCTGTGTATGTGTGTGTTGAGGGTGCCGTGTGCGTTTTTCCATGTGACTGTAATGTGTGTGTGTGTGTGTGTGTGTGTGTGTGTGTGTGTGTGTGTGTGTGTGTGTGTGTGTGTGTGTGTGTCTGCATCGTGTGTCTGTTAGTGCTAACTCAGAGGTAGATCATTATGGTAGGTGTGGCTATAGCTAGCCATAGGCATACGGTTACCACCTGTCCCACATTAGGAGGGACAGCCCCTCCCTGGGCAGTTGTGTCCTGACATAAAACATTAAAAAGGGCAAATGTCCGAGGTTGTAGGACATAATTATGTCCCATATATTATGTAATAGCTGCATTAAATAGTTATGTCTGTATGTAAGAAACGTTAATGATACATGAAATATGATAAGTAGCCAAAGTCCTACAAGAATAAGTATGTATTCAGGATAAAAGTATGTGCTATCCTGTGTACTGACTATGGGTATGTATCGGCCTGTAAACACCGATGTGTGTCCCACAAATGTCCCACTATGGCTATTTGAAAAGGTGGCAACCCATGCCAAACAGGTTCAGTTACCAACACAACTGCAATGAGTGCAAATATCTGGGACAGAAATACACGAGACAGCTGTCATTTAGTAACATTCCTTTACATATTGCTGTATTTCCGGAGGTATGGAAGTATCAACCTCACTTGCATACTCTATAGAAACCAATTAACAACGGCCCAATGTATATGCCCGTAACAAAAGTCTACTAACTGATAGGTCTTTAATTCGGGAAGGAGCCCACACACATATATGGAATATGTAGAAATGCAAGCCCCACAAACCTGTATATGCTACGTACACCCACCTACATCCCCCACACACGAAACTATAGCAATACAGACTGTAATAACAACACAAACATCCACTCATTCAATTACATCTGCAGAAGAGTTAACATACCTTGTGAGAGACACATTTTTAAAGGTGCCATGTGAAATTGTAGCCGTTGTATAATGGAACAGATGGTGATGTTACAGGTTTTGTTTGCAATAGTCCCTTATCAGACAGTTGTGATGACAGGTACACTCACATGTAGAACCACATACTCTAACCATCACACACAATCCACGGGGGACATGAATCCAAAATATCCGTGTCTCTATACAAAGGAGTTGCAATTACACACAGCAAAACACATACAGGCCATCTCCCCGAAGGTAGGGCAAATGGGCAATGCCCAAGTGGAGAATTCAATTATACTCCGCTTTTGCCGCGTAATTGGCGAATGGTCTAGCTGCACAGCTGATGTGCATGTAATAATTTACACAGGAACACCAATTGGCAGCAGGAAACCACATGTTACAGGTATCGATGTATATAAGGATGACTTGCCAGACATTCAAACCGTATGCTCATACCATAGAACTGTCTAAACAGTGAAAGAGAGATAGTTACGAAAGTTCGGAACGCTAACAAGGTATGTCGAACACTCAGTATGTTAGTGTATGTATAGCCTGTTTTGTATTTAATTAAAAGTGTCCGCAATGCATAAAGTAGGAAAAGGTATTATGTAGTGATGTCTTGCTGAGCATAGTAACGCTTGTAGAAATTGTGTGTCCTGCAGTGGGCCACAAGGTAAACATCACAGACACCACAAGGGATGCTACATGAGGGCTTTAAACAGAACAATTCCATACCACCCGCCATCAGTGGTTTGGCATATCCAACAAGTACGTGCTATAGCAGGGGATAGTATATGTTGATATTCTGTCACAGTAGGCATGTGTATGGGCATATAACGGCAATTACATGCCTAAGGTGGTCCTACTGTGCAAGTATGCTTTGCATTATGGGATAATATGTAAAATATGTGTAATGTACATTATTGTAGGTAGATATGTCAGATATTCTACACAGCATAACAGTCATATCATGCATACCAAAGGTATCGTCTATTGGCATGTACAATATACAATAACAGGATACATATGGCTTGTAGTCACGGGACACTGTAACAGCATGATAGCTAATCAAAATGGAAGAGCTACTCAATTAACCATGCACAAAGGACATGTAATAGCTTCACAGGTTCATAGTGGGGTACTATGCTGTCTGGCAAGTCTATGTGTAAGCCCAACTACAGTGTTTACACCAGCGGCACCTCTCTAGGGTAGTGTCCTGTCTGTGAACAGCAGAGCCATGTGTTACCTGCACCTCTGCACAGTACAGCCACTGCAGTGATCCCTGGCGTACATGTGTGTCTCCCATCCACCAAGTGAGGTATCACATGATCAGTGCTACTGAGTGTCCCTGCGTGATGTACATAGGAATCATGTTCCAAAGCATGGTGAGTGTCTGGTTTGGGAATGTAACCCTCAAGCACATCCCACTCATCGTTGCATGTGTGCACATATCCATGAGCATGTTGCTCTCAGTGGCTTTTGCTTATGTCGCTTATGTGGAGTATATCCATGAATATTGTTGTGGACATGGGCCCTGTATGTTCAGCAGAGGTCACTCCTGAGTATGCAGTATGCAAATGTGTACAGTCGTGGTGTCCGTAGTTCTGCCGCATACGTCAACCTTCGGAGCTCAATAATCCTCATGGCGTGTTAATGTTGTGGTATGTAAAGCCGTAGCTGTTCTGTAAGGTACACCCTAAATGGGGTGTTGTACGCTTGAATGTGTCTATACTTCAGGAGTTCAGTGGTACAATGGGTGCCTATGTTCCAGTTACAAACCCAGTACAGATAAGGGTGGCCACGTAGAAGGATATCCACGCCACATTGGCAATATGGTTATCAAAGGAGTGGGTGCTACATACGTGTGTACTACGATCACATACAATGTGACATGTATATAGGGGACTACCACCTATGTGGTAGTCAGTGGGTGATTGGTGTAATGCAAAGGGGATGTTCATGCACCTTGTGTCATTCAGCTTGAGACCATGATATTGATATCAGGTATCTGTCACAGTGACACACTTATGGAGGGAGTCAGTATCAGCTGTTGAATCAATCATGGAGCTTTGTATGCAGTTGTCTGGAAAGCTAGTCAGGGAAAGTCCCTCTGTGCTAGCCTGTACCTCAGGGAAGCATATACCGAACATGAGGGGCCCTATGACTGAGGACTGTGGGACGCCAAGTGTAACTGAAATACAGTAGGTACTATGGTATGCTACCCTCATTGTGTGGGTCCTGTCCGTGAGCCACTTTGCATAACATCCTGAGACATAGGGGTCGATGTGCAGGTGGATGTGTATGCTGTCAATACCAGAATGGAGAACCATGCTGAAAGCCAATGAGAAGACAATGTAGGCTGTGTGGACCCCCTTACCGTCATCAACTACCCTGGTAACTGTATCAAAGGAGTCCACCAGGTGTAGGAGCCATGTTCTGGCCCTAACAAGACCAACCTGGGTGGCATCAAAGGACTGGAGCCAACCAATGTCTCTGTGAATGACTTCCATGATGATGTGCCCCATAGCCTTGCAGAACAGTCCAGTCAGGCATATAGGGCAATAGTCCCTCTGGTTCACTGTGGCGCCACCTGTGTGGAGTGTGATAACTGTTGCTGTGTGCCATTCAGGGGCCACAATGTCTGATACAATGCTATTACTGAACCTGGTGGCCAAGTGGGGAGACATGTCATTCAGAGGTTTGTGTAAATCACAGCCTGGGATGTTGGACGGTCACATGTAGTCAGTGTTCCAGGCCTTAGAGAGTGCAGGTTAGTACTGTGTAGTTGTGACCACAGGGACACTGCAATGTTCCTGAATGGATTGTGGCCCTGTAGGGAGTGAGAGGGTGTAATGTTAGCATTGAACCCATCTGCCAGGATGTTGCCAACATCACTCGGTTCTGTAATGTTCCTGAGTAACTGTTGTATGTCAGAGCAGATGTGGGTATTGCCATTGACTATTGACATATCTCCATAATGCCTTGTGGTACACCCTGGAATGTGTTGCAGTAATGTTTACATAGCTAGGTTTGGAGTATGTGATAAGGGATCCCGTAGCCCTACTGCTGCTGACCAGTGAGCTACCCCACCCATGGGATTGTACTCCACTTTACAACAGCCTCCACCTTTTGTTGTACATTATGTCCATGGAACTGGACCCCCAGAGTGGCATCCGTTATCTGGTGGGTACCATCATGGCTCTGTTTGGAATAGCATGATCCATGCAGTTGTGTAAGTGCTAATGAAGTGCACTGGGATATGTTTCAGCGTTTGTATGTGCATTGTCCATCTGCACGGGTGTCATGACGTTTACTACTGCTGTCATAAGATGTCTGTAGTAGGTGTTGTAGTAATCTTGTACTGTGTATGCCGTGAAGGGTGTGCTGCCGGGATGTGGATAACAAGGGTGATTAGCATATGTTCAGAAACCACCAACGAGGGGATAACCCCAGGTGTGGAACACCAGTCACATGTTGGTAGTGTCCACGTCTAGGATATTGTTGGTCTTGGAGGTGGTGTGTATGGGTTGATCCAGCCGAGTGGAGGTTATGAATCCTGGGCAGCATTGGCCTAATGTGTCGATACATGAGTGGCTATCCCAGTTAAGTGTGGGGTACTGTCAGTCTCACATCAGTAGTACCTGTCTGAACCCTACTGTCCAGTACACCAAGAAATGAAGGCTGGTAACCGTGGGGTATGTTGTTGAATCCGTAGCATGTTACAATGTGTATAGCAGTTCTGGCCATAGTTAGTTACACATGGATCACCTCTGATGCATTGTGCTAAGTAACTAGCCAGGAGGTGTGTACAACATAGTGGAATATTGGAACACCTCAGCTGTGGGTGTTCCGGTCAAGGTTACATGACTGAAAGGTGTGGTCTGCATATACATGACTGAAAGGTGTGGTCTGCATATAACCTGTCAGTGGAGGTGTGCTCTGCGGAGCCTAGATGCAGGTCCCAGTCACTGCAGAGATATTGAAGTGGTCCATTATAAGGAGTGATTTGCCTGTGTGCATCAGAGATGAAGATGTCAAGCATCGAGTCACATGACCCCATGTTTTGCTTGCCTGTTCCCGTTCTGGTGGTGAATGTTATTGGAAACTGTGCAAGACAGGCAGTATAGGAGCAACAAGAGCCTTACATGTTATCTGTACTCCCAGGGCTGACAGGTGCAGGTCATCTGTGCCAAAGCATCGTGTTTTGTTGACCATGTCAGTCAAAGCAGACAGATACTGGATGCCTGTGGAATGACAGCAGAAGCACAGGCAACTGTTGAAGTGAAACAGTCAGTCGTTTTACAGTGGTATCAAGTCCGGATGAATGCATAATGCTCCCCAGGGCTTGGCCGATACCTTTAGGGCTACAAGACCGGTGAGCTATTGCATGTCCCTGCACATGTAGTCTGTGAAGTTGCATCTCAGGGCAGTCACACTAACATGGAGAGTGACAGTCAAATTGTACCTGGTGAGGTGTGGCATGGGTGCATAGGTTATGTTGCAGAACCAGTTACCCAACAGCTAGATGTAAGCGACTATCACCTTGTGTAGCCTGCTGAGTGGGACATCAGTGTGACTGTGTACAGAGTCACCTATGACTGGTGTGTTGTGTATGTTATAACACCCTATTGGCTGTATGTGATGGGCACACATGTGTCTGTGGGCTATAAGTTATTGTTGTTGTGTTTGGTGATGGGGGCTGCCTTTGGTGCCTACACAGAGTATGGAGAGGTTCTGCAAAAGTTGTACTCATACTATGTGTGTGGCCTGTGGTGGTGGAGATTTTGTGAGAATATGAGACTATGTGATGAGTGGGGTGTGTTGTAAATGTTACACATCCCCACATGACTGTCAGGTTCAGTCTGGGTTGGTGAGAGCATTACCCCCAGCATGGCTACATATGTGCATCTCCCACAGGCTGTAGTGTCATATGTTGGGAGGTGAGCATTGACTGTGTATATGAGACAATTGCTCTATTGCCACATGCACACCATATTCATCATAGAGACAGGCAATAGCACTGGTACGCGACATTTGGAAATGCCTGTATATTCAACCATGTCTCACAAGATATGTGAGTTATGTGTGTACAACAGCTGTTGTACTGTAAGCAAGCTGGAAATGTAAGGACAGACAGTGTAATTGTGAGAAATGGTTTGGAATGGGTGCTATATTAATTAGTAGCTCATGAAGTGCTCACAAGTTCTGAACAAGTGCTGAGCATGAAAATGCAATACAGATAGGGTGTTGGATAATATCAACCCACAAGTGGTGACGACAGTCATAATTGGAGGCACTACACTATTACCCTGCTGAGTATGGTCTGTAAGTCCATGAACTTTTATCAACGTAGATGTTAGCAGTACAGACGTAGATGACAGTACGGATGTTTGACTACATGTACCTTCGTATGTCACAGGAGTGTTCAACCTGTGGCCTGTTGACAGAATCAACACTACAAAAGGTGTCAGAGTGACATGTGCATATCGCACCAGTGGCAGCTACAGTAAAACAGGGTTAATGTGTAGTACTACCCCCTCATTGTAGCCCATACCACACAGACAAATGTGAGGCATCTGTGTATGTAAGCATGTGAATGGCCATGACCTATGAGCAATAGCTGTCTCAGTGTTGTGGACAACATACATAATGAGCTTTGTGGGTGAGGTGTGTGACATATGTGCACAATCTGACAGATGATATTAGCATTGTCACCACTAGTTGAATATCCCTGTACCCATTAACTACCACCTAGGCTGTGGTCAACATTATGGACACTGTGTAAGGGATGTTGCTGTGCAGTTCACCTCCCTGAGTTGGTGACGTCTCCAGGCCTATTAGGTAGTCATACGAGGCACCCATGTCATGACAGGGTGCCATCCATGAGCATGGAGATCATTGGACAGGCATACTCAGCACTCGGGTGACCAATATTGGATCACATATCACCTTTAAGGGGTACTGGCCATGTGTGGATGGGCGATACCAGCCTTCACAATCCTCACCTCCACTATACAGCATGCTGGCTACCTTGCATAAAGACATGTGCTACACTATGATGTTGGACATGCTACAAGTACATATCCTGATCTGAAAGACATACGTCATGGACAGCCACCATCCTACTACTAGAATTGCCACATGCTGGACAGATCCCTGTGCCATACATGTGACATACTCCTGCCATACCATGAAACCCTGTCCATCAAAGCTGCACATGTCATCTCTGTCATACATGGTGTGATGACTGCATGGTAGATGTATTATCAACTGTCTGGCTCAGTAATGTAGCACTGATGCACCTCGCGGTGGCAAAATGGCTGTCAGATACAGCTGGAAACCTTGCCCATACATGCTATAGTTGATAACCATCCCTGTGAATGATGTCCGGATAGCCATTGTCCCATGTCTATCACATGTGCAACACAGGCGATCCGTGGCAGGATGTTGAACTGCTGTTCAGCGCTGTGTAGATATATATGGCAAAACACATGCATGTAAAGGTTTCCATGCGTATGTGTGCATTGTCACTGTTCAAGTCCATTAAGGCAGTGTATGTGTTGATATGTGACATATACACAGCATCAAGGTCAACAGCATTACTGTGGACTCATCCCGGCATGTGCTGATAGGTAAGAACACCAGTGCAGGCAAACAGGCATGCCCACATCAAGACAGCATTCACATGGAGTATGAACAATGTAATGAGGTGACACACATATATGGTGATGATATCCAATGCATAACGGGTGTTACATGTGTGTGACACAAACATGTCAGTCGTGTCAGTGTCATGATGATTTGCAAAGATAACTGTGCAGATGTACTAGATTTAATACAAATGTATGTGCAGCAGTATCTTTGTACATCTCTGTGATACTGTGACCTGTCACCATCATTATGTCTTACAGATAATGCCTCATTCATGCCTGCCAGCGTACAGCCGCCAGGAGGATGATGTCCTCATCCCGTACCTCCATGAGAACTACGAGGTGTTGTTCAGCCATGTGCCACAGCATGCCCGGCAGCATGACGACCTGTGGCAGGACCTTCGCAGGAGGGTTAATGATGTGGGTGGCCATAACCGCACTTACCAGCAGGTGCGCAGACACTGCATGGACTTGATACGACATGCAAAACAGCGTGCCACTGCAATCACCAGGTGGAACAGGTGGTGGGCCACCAACCCAGCCCCCACTCACACCCACTGCGGAGCTACTGGCCAGTCTGGGGACACCCTCACAACAGCATCCACAAACACTAGCTGCCATCGTGGAGGTGGGTGTCTCCCAACCAATGAGCCTGGAGTTGCCTGGTAAGTCAGTACTGCACATATGACTATTATACCCCATTTAGTTGCGCGTGTCACTGTACATTATGTAATGTAACATCATATGCAAGATATGTTTACACACATGCTGCAAACTACAGTATGCTACCCTGTGTATGCACACATGTGCATACTATATGTTATCGTACAGGCGAATGTGTTAACATGCACAGTGCACCCTGTGGCTGTCATACAGTCATAGATAATGTTTAAACTGTTGTGTCACCCCTATACTGGTACCTCTGGCATGCCGCATAGACATCAGTCCATTGCAGGTGAGACTGTCTTCAGTATCAGGCATGTTAAAACATAGATCTATTCGCCATATGGCCAGTTAACACTTGTACACTTGATGTTTGGTCCAGTCACGATATACAGGTCGCATCTCCCATCATTCACACTGGCTACCCATGTGCAATATATACAAACAAAATGATACACCGACATGAAACCACAGTATCTGTCATTGCTGCATGTGTGGACAGCTGTGCATACAATGGTGGAGGTGCTGTACAATGTAGGCATATGTGCTATACATTGGAACAACACATGTGTGGTACGCAAACAGTACCACACAGTGAGCTGGGATATGGGCAGCCCACTGGAGTCACCATTGTGTTATATGCCCCTGCAATGGGTGCAAATATTGTGATGTGCCATCTTACACATCCCAGACATGTAGTGTTCTGGCTGCAATTTTGTCACACTATCCCATAACACATACCCCACATGCCAAACATACAACCCGTTGTCTGCATAGCCCTGCGGATGGTTGACATATCTGACATCTATGGGTGTATGTCATATGGGACAACACAGACATGTGAGATAGACAGCCATCACAAACATTTGGCCAACACATGTTCACAAATGGCCATGAGGCATGGCCAGAGACATGGAGCCACACAGTAGATGTGATGTGTATACACCCTGTTGCACATTGTCCACACATGGTCCAGTTATAGCCTTAGTTGACTGATTATACAGTTGATGTGGTACACTGGGCAGCCTAAAGGCCTGTGCACAGCTAGTGGAGGTGTCACTTAAGTCTACCATATAAGATATGTTGAACATCACGACTGTGTCATAGCATGACAGTAGTCACCTGTACAGCTTCCACAGACATTGACACCACATCAGGCCACAGATACTGTACATTTCCCTTGCTGCTGTAGGACATCACCATTAGCTGTGCACCTCGTGTGTGTGGTACATCAATGTCATGTGGGACTTGGTGAATTGACAAGTCTGCCATGTGTGGACATGGTTGCCAGGCAGCTAAGACTCTGTAGTAGTTGTGCAGGGGTGTCATCTGTAGGTCTTCCAGTGACCTGTCACATGACACAGCATGGCTTGGTGTGTATACACCTCAGCATCGTGGGTCACAATCCACATTTATGTCATAGGTATGCATGCAGTTATGGCTATGCAATGTGTGCATATTACGCACTGTATAGCAATATAGATGCCTCATGATGCCATGCAATGGCACAGTGTCTGTACTTTACACTGTATAGCAATGTAGATGGCTCACACTACCCTTCCATGCTCATGCACATTTGCTAAACATGCATTCTATCTGTAGGGCATACAGACAACACTGCAATTTGATGCCCATTACAACGCTGTACATGTGTCAGGACACCACTGTGTCAGACATGTATGCATGTTAATGCACACATCAGCAGATTACATGTCAAGGTCACTTCAGCCATGTGTACTGTTAACCTGTTCTGGTCCACATGGTGTATCACGGGGATGCATGCTTACTACCATGATTGTGTGAACTGCATGGCTACTGATATGACACCTGATTGCTGTTGTGTGCAACCCAGGGAGGTATGCTAACTAACACTATTAATGTCTGAGCTGCATGCCGTCTGCTTTATCACATGCATGCTGCATGCCGTCTGTCAAATCACATGCATGTTGTGTCTGTGTGTGTGTGTGTGTGTGTGTGTGTGTGTGTGTGTGTGTGTGTGTGTGTGTGTGTGTGTGTGTGTGTGTGTGTGTGTGTGTGTGTGTGTGTGTGTGTGTGTGTGTGTGTGTGTGTGTGTGTGTGTGTCTTTTGTAATTTAGAGTCTTTCTTTGCATTCACAGGTGATGTAGGTGCGTTACCCTCCTGCGGTCCATCTGATGTTAGTGTCCCCACAGATACTAGCAGTGATGAACATATGCATGAGGTACAGGCAGGGTTGTCAGGGGCTGAATCTGTGCCAGTGGTTGTCATCCCAGCTATGTCCCCCTCTTCCCCACACACAGTTCTGCTGCCAACACATACCGCATCACCAGTGGCCATAGAGAAAGGACAGTCAGCGTCTGTTAGCGTGGAACAGGAATGTGTGGTGGCTACAGAAGGTGTGTCTCAACACCATGGTGTCAGTGTAATGACTGCAGATGTGCCACACAGGCATGTGGTCAATGCTGCTCATAGGAGGATCTCTGGCAGACATGCACCTGCAGGACAGAGCGCAGCAGCTGGTGTCACCAGACACATTTTCCAGACTCTAATGGTGGCACAGGCACGTGCTGAACGTCAGAACAGAGAAGGGCAGAGGCTGCAGAGGGCTGCTATCCGTACTCTAAATGACAACATCCAGGCATTGTCAAATGCTCAACAGCAGATTGCTGATGTTCTGGACAGGCGACTGGGTGACACGGTCGGAATCCTTGACCGTGGCATGGCAATCCGCGAGCATGAGCTGTCTGTGCTGGAACATCTGGTAGGAGTGAGGCGTAGGCCACGTGGATGTAGGCCAGCTACACCACCTAGTGCAGGTCAAAGTGAGCGTGCCACCTCACATGCCCGCTCTCATAGTGCCGGTAGCAGTAGCAGTGCAGCTGGTGCTGTGCTGTCCACACCAGGACACAGCAGGCCACATGGACGTGGCCCTGGACGTTCCCAGTGGGGACACGGTTACAGTGGACATGTGTCGTTGGACAGTAGCCAATCTGTACCTCCACCTGGTAGTGCCCGTGCAACCCCTGGCAGGCACAGGTCACGTGGCTGTGGCCGGACACAGTGAGCTGTACATCCTGGTCTGTACAATCTGGAGCTGTCAATAATACCCCTGTGTAGGCCTCACAAAAGGCAGAACTGTGTGCACACATACACGCACATGGCAAAAACATCTGTAGGGCACCGCAACACCTACATGCATAACGACCACACATGTCCAATCAGATCACCGGCTCTTACCCACACACATGATGTCATCCATTGGTGCAGCCTATGCCCCTGGCAAACATTATCACCCTGTGCATATGATGAAGCCTGTGCCGCATCCCTGTCATCCACACCATCGGTGCAGGGACATTCTCAAATGGTCTGATGCACAGGGTGAACAGAATAGTGAGAGAAGTGTATATTACATTAGTTGTGTACTGCTGACATGCACCAGACATACCATGTAGTACAGGTTTATCATGCATTGTTATATGTTCACAGTATGTGTCTTGGTAACAATAGTAACAGCATGTTGGTAATGATGCCCTAGTTCTCTCCTTATGGTCTACTTGCATGTGCCAACAAGTAGCAGTGTTTGCAGTTTCCCATGTGTAAATGTGGAGTACTCACAGGTACGTATGGCAATATCAGCATGCTATACGTAGCCTCAACCTGACTGTTGGAAAGGCTAACATACCACAGATGTACACGCATATACTGATCCAAAAGCATGTAGGCTGTTTAATAGGCTACAGTGGCTAGAGACGTGACATCCATACCAGGTCACATCACAGGTTTGTTGATATGGTGCAGGGGGTGTACACAGCGGTCCGGCCGATGATAATGTTAGAGGCCACTTGATAGCATGAGGCCTCACTGTGTAGCAGTAATACCCTGTCACATTAAGGAACATGCCCACACTCACAGGGTCAACAACACTATAACGCATACTCAATAGTGTTGAGGTGAGGACCCCTGCCTATGTGGTAATCACCCACACAGTACTGTGCACCCACATGCCGTGACACAGAGAATGAACATGTACAGGTAGCCAGTAAGGCTGAGACTGATGGCATCAACAGGGTAGTAGACTGCATCACCATGAGGGGTTAGGGATCCTGTCTGTTCTGTATGGTAGCATACACCCTCACTCCATGCACCAGACAGCCATACATACACACACACACACACACACACACACACACAGACACACACACACTGTGGAGTCCAAAAATGTCATTCACATATGGATAGCTGACATGTGTGTGATACACACACCACCCCTGCCTACGTCATGCTTTCCACACTGCAGTATGTACAGATCTCTACAACATATGTGGCATATATGGTCACACAAGCAAACACACATGGCAATACTGTGAATGATACACCTGCTATATGATGATACGTCTGACAGACATGCAGCAGTATTGGCCGCATTATGTGTACCAATGCCACCTCCAGCAATTGTGCTGCTATATGCAGATGGGAGGATGTAAGTGTTACAGGTGTCATGTGACTTACAGTCAGTAACACCCGACCGTTGTGTAGGTTTTATGTCTTCACCATCAAGTAACAGTAACATAGCATACTGTTTACACATGTAATGGTAGGATGACGTGTGACACACCTGTGAGCCGTCCCCGGCAAACATCCATCTGCAAAGGTGGATCACCACTTTATGTACACACTTCCATCCATACCTGATGTACATCCTACTGTACTGTCAGTATTTCACCATATACAGGTGTCAATGATGGGGCTGCATTGCAACTGCATGTTGTAGTTAGGCACAGATGAATTACATACATCAGCTACTGCACATGCATGGTAGCTGCATGCACACCACTACATGTACATGTGTGTTGGTCCTACATGCCTGTCATGTAGCCATGTTTGTATGCATTGCAATTGGTGGACATGTGTGATGACATACATAACACATGTACTGTTGTATGATATGATGGGTGTCATGGGTAACTAGTACAGAGGGAATGTGTCCTCAGTCAACATTGCTACCTCATGTACTGTTAGCATTCAACAGCCATGGACCTACCTTCCATTTGCATGCATGTGATTGCTGTAGCCACTTGTCTGCATGGAGGAATCAAAAGCTATGCTATGTACATATGTGTTGTGTGTGTGTGTGTGTGTGTGTGTGTGTGTGTGTGTGGTCCATGCACATATCCACTGCGATTACATGTATGTCATATCCAAACATGTGTGTTCTTTGGTGTACAGCGACAGTCATCTGTCACAGCTGTGTAAGACCCAGGTCCCCTGTTATGTGTAGAGCCGACCTGGTTATGTACAGTGGTATCATTGCATTGCATAACACATGATGGAACCCTGTCAGTACATGTGTAGCCTGCACAGTTGCTGTAGATCTATGTACAGTCCACTGGTCATGAGTCACACGGTGTTGTGGTAATGTATGGCTGTGTGTTGCTGGTCCAACGACATGGTGATGTCTGAGGTCTACATAGTAGACTGTGGCATTTACCTCTGTGATCTGCACCTGAGAAATCTGTGATGGCTCTTGAGTGTGTACTGGTCAGTACATGTGAGTGGCCTTCATGTACGTGGGGACAGTAACACCATACTGTGCCTTTCCGTGTTTAGAATCTGTGTGCATGCAAGACAGCCCTTTGCTACTGCTAAGTGTGTGAGCATGCCCAGTACGCCGTTGTGTAGATGGACACACAGTACATTCCAAACTGTGTCCTTCCATGTTTAGAATCCATGTGCATGCAAGATGGCCCTTTGCAACTGCTAAGTGTGTGAGCATGCCCAGTATGCTGTTGTGTAGATGGACACACAGTACATTCCAAACTGTGCCCTTCCGTGTTTATAATTCGTGTGCATGCAAGACAGCCCTTTGCAACTGCTAAGTGTGTGAGCATGCCCAGTACGCCATTGTGTAGATGGACACACAGTACATTCCAAACAGACGTGTGATACTAAGTGTGTGAGCATGCCCAGTGACACCTTGTGTCGGTGATGTGCCTCTGTGTATGGGCATGGCCATTGACATCCTGTATAGTGATGGTGGTCATCCAGGCAACAGATGTCCATTTCCATGTCAGGATGGATGCCTACATTGAACACACTGGTTGACTGTCTTGAAGGGTGTGCTGTCTGTGGCACGTCTCGTATCTATGTAATGTTGTAATAGTGCTCCGTAGATGGGCAGTTGTCCTGCTCACACCACTGCTGTGTGTTTGTCTATGTCTACCTTGGGACAGTAATATGTTTTTAGACTGCTCCAAGAAGTATGCCTCTGGGAGTGCTGTGTTCCAGTAATCTCGGTAGCACGTTCTGTAACTGCGTAATGCTGTAGTGTGATAAGATAGTTAAGTGTATGTTCGACTCCCAGCCCTGCCAAGTGTGTGCCTGTGTGTGTGTGTGTGTGTGTGTGTGTGTGTGTGTGTGTGTGTGTGTGTGTGTGTGTTTCCAGCTGCCTGGGGACAGAGTAATGCTTTTAGACGGCTCACTCCACATACATTCCCTATCAGCATCTTTGCCTTTGCGGATGATGTCATCCACCTAGAAGTATGCCTCTGGGAGTGCTGTGTTCCAGTAATCTCGGTAGCACATTCTGTAACTGCGTAATGCTGTAGTGTGATAAGGTATTGAGGTGTATGTTCGACTCCCAGCCCTGCCAAGTGTGTGTGTGTGTTTCCAACTTCCAGGGGACAGAGTAATGCTCTTAGACGGCTCACTCCACATACATTCCCTATGGGCGTCTTTGCCTTTGCGGATGATATCATCCACCTAGAAGTATGCCTCTGGGAGTGCTGTGTTCCAGTAATCTTGATAGCACATTCTGTAACTGCATAATGCTGGAGTGTGATATGGTCGTTAGGTGTATGTTCGACTCCCAGCCCTGCCAAGTGTGTGTTTCCAGCTGCCTGAGGACAGAGTAATGCTTTAAGATGGCTCACTACACATGCATTCTCTATTGGCGTCTTTGCCTTTGTGGATGATGTCATCCACCTAGAAGTATGCCTCTGGGAGTGCTGTGTTCCAGTAATCTCGATAGCGCATTCTGTAACTGCATAATACTGTAGTGTGATAAGGTAGTTAGGTGTATGTTCGACTCTCAGCCCTGCCAAGTGTGTGTGTGTGTGTGTGTGTTTCCAGCTGTCTGGGGACAGAGTAATGCTTTTAGATGGCTCAGTCCACATACATTCCCTATCGGCGTCTTTGCCTTTGCGGATTATGTCATCCACCTAGAAGTATGCCTCTGGGAGTGCTGTGTTCCATTAATCTCAATAGCACGTTCTGTAACTGCGTAATGCTGTAGTGTGATAAGGTAGCTAGGTGTATGTTCGACTCCAAGCCCTGCCAAGTGTGTGTGTGTGTGTGTGTTTCCAGCTGCCTAGGGAGAGTAATGCTTTTAGACGCCTCACTCCACATACATTCCCTATCAGTGTCTTTGCCTTTGCGTATGATGTCATCCACCTAGAAGTATGCCTCTGGGAGTGCTGTGTACCAGTAATCTCGATAGCATGTTCTGTTACTGCATAATGCTGTAGTGTGGTAGACTAGACAGGTAGGTGCTCGATTCCAAGGCATGGCAGGTGTGTGTGTTTGGCAGTTATACCGTATGTGTTGGTATCTGTGGGTGGCTAGCTGTGGGATGTGTTCAGTTTGTTTTGTTGCTGACCTATATAGTGTCCACAGCCCGCATATTCTGCCAAGACACTGGGTTGTCAACACATACATTCGCCAATAGGTCTGGTGATTAACTGTCAGCAGCCCTACTCTTACCCTCGATATGGTCCGACCCATGTGGCGCCACATAACACACGTGCCTTGATAGTAACAACACTACATGATGCAGGTGGCACATGTAGTTTCCTTTTCATTCCTGTCTAATGCATTGCTGTCATGTGGTCCGCTGTTGTCATATAAATGCCATATCTATATATGTGTGTACATGTATATGTGTGTATGCATAGATATATATTTATATATATATATATATATATATATATATATATATATATATATATATATATACATAACCATGTATATATGTATACAAATAATATATATGATATATGTAGATGTAGAGGTGGACATCTACACTATTGAATGTTTGTGCCAGATGATCTGTACGTGATAACCTGGAATCTATGTATATCTGCCATGGTGTGGTGGTAATGCACATCGTCTGTAGTGTGCAGGGCCACGGGTTGTAGTCATGTAGACACCGGCTATTTTGTTGCTGGGAAGACCATGCGGCATCGAATATGGTGATGGTAAGGCAGCTGTTGCCAGTTGTGGATGGATCTGAGTGACACTGAGCAGTGGTTAATAATTTGGAGGTTCGGTATGGGTCATATAACTATTCATTAGAAGACTATACTATGCAGATGAGGTTGACTATGGTGTATCACATTTATCACCAGGGTGTGCTGCTTTTCCCTGGAGTGTATGTGTGTAGTCAGTCGGGTGCAGGTCTCGAATATAGTTGACAGCATGGGAGGGGGATCAGGCATACTGTACGTACATTGCAGAACTGTGCCTCGGGAGTGCTCCTGCCTTAGCACACCTAAGCTAGGTGTGTGTCTATACCTGCCTGGTGACATTGGGAGGGATGACAACAGTGGTGGGATAGTCAGGGTGTACAGGCTGCACAAACAGGTGTTGATCAGTACAATCAGCAGATGACATGGCCAGCCCGCACATGAACAATACGTTAATGCGAGCAAGCAGCATACGCACAGGTTTCGTCCACACTCTACACCACCGGTGTATACCTGCAGGGACATTTCACGACACATTACAACCAAATGACACGGGCTGCAGCAGGCAACATATACCAACATGTGCAGGAGGCTGGGGCAGTGAGGATGCGTATGCTGCCGAACAACCCTTACCGGGGTGACATAAGACTTTATAGACCGAGGATGACTTACCAGGGGCTACATGGGCTGGGGATGTTGGAGCACTATGGGGTGGACAGAGACCTCCTACAGCAGGTTGTTGACCTGTGCCTGCTACACCTGACACATCAAACAGGCCGAGGGAAACACATCACAGTGGATACCATGGGATGTGTTGGCCTAGGTGTACTAGCCACAGGTACCTCACACAGCACAACTGGGGATATCATGGGTATCTCACAGACATCTGCATCCAGAGTATTGCACCAGTTCACAGATGCCATGTCAACACATGCTAGTGAGCACGTACATGTCCTCAACACATGTGATTAGTGGACCAGCAATATGCATCTGTTCAACCACATGGATGACTACCCTGGGGTACTGGGTGCTATAGCCTGCACATGTAGCACCACCCGGGGAGCGGTGTAAGGCCTACAGTCACTGCAGGGGCATACCCTCCAACAGCTAGGCCATAGGCGATGGCCAGGGCATGAGATTGAATGTGTGTGCTGTCTGCCCTGGAAGCTATGATGTGTCCGATATATGGCTTCTGACACAGCTATAGCACACCAATGCTTATATGGACATCCCCTACAGTCTCCTAGTGGGGAATGCTAGGTAAACACTGGTGTAGTGGCTGATGACACCCATCAGCAATGCACACACACCTGAACACTTACACCATTCTGAGGCGGATGCACAGGCAAGACATATACTTGTGCATGTGTTTGGGATGCTCGGTTCACAGTTCAGGTATCCGGACACATCCGTTGGAGCTCTGCAGTATTCACAAGCTACATGCATAGAAGTTGTTATGGTATTTGCTATGCTACATAATGTTATTCTGCAGTAACAGTTGCAGCAGGAACAGCATGGGGCAGAGCCACACAGCCCAACACCACTGCCAAGGCCTGTACAGGCACAGTGTGACTTGGTGAAGGAACTACCTGAGTAGGGCACAGTCGGCGAAAGCCCGTGCACAGTATGACCTGCCCTTGGCAAAGAGGCAACACAAGGCATATGCACTGACACAGTAGGTACCCATGGATTTCCCCTCTCTGACCCGCACATAGTACAATGGATGCCAAACATGACAGTACCTGTGCTCGGCCATGTATAGGAGGTGCACTTTGTGCATCCGACATAGGCAGCACTCCAGCACCATCCTCAAGTCCGGAACACACCCAGGGTATGTCTATTGACCTAACAAGTGGCAGTTGTATTAGAATGTGTAGTTACCCATTGCTATGGTATGTATGTGAGCATGCAAGTGACTGTGGTGGCCAAATGTTAGGGCAGCAGACAGTACACATCCATAGTGGCACCATGACCTCTGTAGCACATACGGGGGTCACAATGGTAGCCTGTAGTACACAGGGTGTCCTAACCCACTGCAGATTATGGGCTGACCATCATGTGTGTCCGTATAGCCCACACATGTTCCATGCAGCTGGACAGATGTGGACCAATACAGACAAATGATATATGATGGCCCATGGATATGCCCAATGAATGACCCCAACCCCCTAAGACACACACACAGATGAAAGCAGGCCAGGCAGTTTGATGTAGGTTGTGTAAGCTAGGATGTCCAACACCACTGTGCTGGTAATTAAAGCTGGGAACTGACGTACCCTAGTATCCCTCCAACCAGCAATTTAGGTAGGTCCACACATTGACACGGAGTACCTGGCATACCAGTACAGTAGCGGCAGATGTGTACAACTGTTGGCTGTGCCCCTGTCACACGTACACATGTGAGAGTCATGTGCACCACCCACAGTGCTGTGTAGGACTGTGGTTGTGGTTGCATGCCCCCCCACACTATGCAGACATGTAGCAACTGTCAATGCCACATGACCATTAGCTACCCTGCAGACACAGCATGACAATTGTCTGTGTAGAACGGAGGGGTCAGCAACACAGTACTAACTATCTGGACATGTGATGCATGCAATACAGTTGACCATACTTTGCATGCTCACACACATGACGGTATGACGGTATTGTCGGTCAACAACATGTTTAACAGTCATACTGGGCATGCTCACACACTGAAACACAGGACGGCCAGGCATGCATACACCAGTGGTCCAGACATATCTGCCAGTACATTGCTATACTGTTGGATGTCTGCTCTGTATGGTGTGTGTGTGGTCTATTGTCTGTACATATGCCATGGTCTATTGTTAATTCACATGAGCTATGTGCGCAGGGTACTTCTACCATCACGTGTATAGGGCGGTTCTTTGTTTGCAGACAGGCCAACGCCTTTGGATACAGACCGGGTAAGGCACAGTCCAGCAGGTGGGAGCTGTTGTGCGTGGGTTTGCTCAGTGTTAAGCACTGCTGACCCCTGGTCACAGCACCTTATACACGTTTAGACTCCACATGTCTTTGACAGTGCACTACTGGCATACTGGTAGACAAATAAGCTTACAGCCACTCGCTCTCCGACATTTCCGCTTACATTTGTCACTCACGCTGAGTGTGTGCGATCCCTTGTGATGCGTATTACATCGGACTACATGACTACAGTATCGGGTATGTGTAACCATTCTGCGACGGCAGGCATTCGACTGTATGGACTCGGCGGCCTGTCCAGTGACATAATCATATTATATGCATGTTCCTCATACGATCTGCTCCCATCTGCCTGATACATGGGAACTGATACTCTGCAATGCTGACATGTGACTTGAGTTTGTTAGTGCAGCTGTCTGCCGAGTCATGCTACCGCAAACTACTGCACATTGACCACCTTTCAGATTGCACGACGGGAGACTGTAGGAGTGAAACCTTTCCCACTTTGCATGGGACAGTCCCTCATCACACATCTCATGTGACAATACCAGAACTCTCCACCAATCGGGGACGCATTTCTGCAGAATCAGGGACAGGTCAAGAAAAATCAGGGACACTTTTACATAAGTAGTGCTATTAACTTGACACATTGACGGAATCAGAGCATATGACTTAATACACATATTCTGAAGTAACAGTTGTTTATAACTCTTACTTATTGTCATTAGTCAGTAAGTGTAATTCACCACCTTTCCTTTAACAGCCACTAATTTTAGGAGGGATTAAGAAGGACAGAGTTAGACTTTCAGTCAAACTCAGGGACGTACCTGACATTCAGGGACAGTTGAGTGGTATGGACAATACTCTAGCCATTGCAACTGTTCTGATTAGGGGACCTTCTCATGTTGTAGGTGTCTATACTGGTTGCTTGTTACAGGTCTTGTATACCTGACATATCGATATGTCATATGTAGTAGCATAAGCAACTATACTGCTGCTAGACTACGCTTTGATTTGTTCTGATATGTATATTTCTGTACTATGCATGGCTGTAGGTATGTTCTGCCCTGGTACATCTGACAGTTCTACAGAGCAGGTTCCACTTTGGCCATTCAGACTGGTGGCAGCCCTATAGACCCTATATGTAGAGCTATCACATGTGTCAAGGCAACACATACCCATAGCCAGTAGTAAACGGACGACTTCCACGGTTTGCATACGTTAAGGTTATTCATGTAGCATTATAATTGATAATACTGTTTCCTATTACATGTAGCTGTTACTGATACAACAAATTGATGTCTGACACCACTACACACACTATACAGCCTCCATTCCCGAACTCACAGGCCATGTGCCATAACTGTCATTTTGCAGGACACAACTGCCCAGATGGGTGTGTCCCTCACAGGCGTATGGGTGTTGAACCTCTTCTATTATGCTATCATCTACCCGAGGTTGTCAGCAAATTATGCACTTTCCGTCAGTAGCAGAACTCACATACCAATGGGTGTGAATGAACACTGTATCAGGAACAATGCATAACACCCTGTGGGACACATTTAGATGATTGGTTCTATTAACCAGACACATTCACAGTCACAGAGCATATGTATTCATTCACGTCTGTCGAGTACATGCTGCTTATGACTCATACATGTTGTCATCTGTCATTACCTGTATTCTGCCTCCTGTTCACCTAATATCATTAGTTCTGGCAATGTTTAGTTGGACTTTGTTACATTCTGATACATAACTATGGATGTCCACACTAATCTGGTACACGGCACTGTTTAGGTCTCTATGTATTCCCCCGATGGTTTACAGATTATCCGGTAGATGTGCTCTTCAGGTTTGGGAGGTGTAGGCGTATGCTATGCCCACATAGGAATATTAATGACTTCCACTGGGTGGGCCTACTACATCTCTGCCAACCAGCACCTGCACACTTAAGCCCATTAATGCATACCCATGGTCCACCTACCTGGCACCCCTCTACAGCAGTCATGACAAATACTTACTGCAAGCGCAACTGGGGTATGAGCACACCCCTACACATTGCCCACTCTCCCCGTCTTGGGACACATGTCATACATTTTGTCAACCCATGTATTATCACACTTGCACAACCTACTGTTCCATGTACACCTACATCCTGCTCGTAATAATGTCAGCTGATTCACACGTACCCTGAATTTGTGGGGTCCCGCAAGGGACAACGTTATCCATGTTTAAAGTGTAGACCTTGCAGAACTCTCCCACTGGTCCTTTCCTACCGGTGTTTTGGACAGCGGCAGTGTATTGATCTGTATTGCCTGTCTGTATGTCTGTCTGGCCTAGCTGGGCGATGTGGAGGGTACAATGTTTATTTATTGAACCTCCCAGTCACATATGCCCGGGCTGTAAATATGTTACCCCTAATTGCTGTGAAGTAACCTATTTATGTACATGTGTATATCTACACTGACATATATATTTTGGTTTGATGTGTATGTGTATATATCACTACCTGTTGTTTGTGTATATATATCTATCTATATATATCTGTAGTATATCCTTGTGTGTGTGTGTGTGTGTGTGTGTGTATATATATATATATATATATATATATATATATATATATATATATATATATCCGTATGAATATATATGTGTATGTAAATTAATATAGATATATGTATATGTATATGTATATGTATATATACATTTTTATCTATATATAAATCTGTGTGTCCATTAACCTATACATTTCCCGGACATGGACACTTACACATGCGTATTGGTTTTATCTCTGCATCAACAGCATACTATTGCCTTAGTCATTCTGACACCGACACCTCCGGTTAACTTGTGCTCAGTATATTGCACGTTATGCAGCGGACAGATGGGATGTGATACAGCATCATTTGACCTATTACTCGTATGCGCAGCCTATTATTCCTGCTACTGTGTTTGTTTCTGTGCACATTCATATTATTATGGTTGATAGGCTGTGTGTGTTACTGTGACTGTACGTCAACATATTGTTGTCTTCATGTAGTTGTGTCTTTCTGCTTTTCCCAGTTTGGGGTTGTCAAAGCAGAACTCCGTTCTGCTCATGGGTGGCGTATAGGTTTTACATGCCGGGCTGCCAGACCTGATGCACAACGTCCAACAACGATACGCCCATTCACACATGTCTCCACGCAAACGATGCTCTATCTGGGAATTGCACCTTCGTACTAGCTGACCTCCACGGGCTGCTCCATTGCACCCGGCGCAACATACCCTAGCACTCATAGTTTCTCCTGCACACCCGTGTTGAGTTTCCACGCATAACAGCCATTATACACCTGATATCGCAGCCATGACCCACCTTTACACATTGCCCTCTCATGAGCATTGGGGCCCTACACACATTTTGTACCACCTCGTGTATTCACAGGCTCACCATCCATTCATATTTGCACATAAGTGCCTTTCCTGGTGTTATGGATTACGAATGATTTGCGGGTTACAAGTGTAGGTGGTCGCAACATGTACTACATTCCGTCTGTTTACAATGTTGACGTAGCACTTCAACGATGTTACGGCCTCTGGTAGAGCCCTGCCTCTGGTGTGAAGAGCGGTGCTCTACTCACACTTGTGCAGCTTTATGTGACATACGCTGCGAGCACTTCATAATTCCTTACTTGCTCTGGATTCCCTTCACAACCCTTATGTTTGCTTTCATCTTTCAGCATTCCTTACATATCTATCTACATATATATATTTGTATATATGGATAAATATGTAGATATATAATTGCATATTTCTGTTATGTCTGTGGATATTTATCTATACACACATCTATCTATCTATATATATAAAAGTTACAGCTGTACAAGACAACATACATTTGCTATGCTAATAGCTGCGTACACCCACGCAGGCCCACTTGCATCTACTTATTCTGAGTTACATATGTTTACAGGCACTTCTTTGGGATTACACGTGCCTTATTCCTTATGACAGTACCACTTTGATGGAATCTGGTTAACGGACCCATGCGAACGCGGTCACCTTTACATGTATAAATGTTGGCTTTACAGCACAGAGGCATTCATTACACAATCAATATATGCTATAGTCGTACTTGAACCAGGAATGCCTTTACGTTGGGCAGATGCTGTAACCACTACACTATTGGTGTTCTGGCTCATTTATATGTATACCCATGGTTCATAGCTACTCTGACACATGCCTCACCACTTCCCTTACAAAGCAGGCATCCATTCTCCTGCTGGGAAAACTGCAGTACTACAATTAGGACATTCCCTGTTTCCTACTGCTCTGGACCCGTGCTGCAAGTCTACTCACTCCAAGGGTATTCATAACTCCTACGCTTATAGTCTTCGCACATACGCGTGTTTGATTGTCAGGGTGTTCATGTGCTGGTCCGGGTTTAGGCTCGGCCGACTGGTGACTAGAACTGCCCTGGTGCTGTTCAAAGATCAGACGTAGCACATGGACAGAGTTAGCCCAGAGTTTAACATTCTACCTGTGTTTACAGACGCAGGTGTTTGGGCACCTCTGACCACATTATTGTATCGGCACTACATAATTTAGGGCGGGGAGTGGTTCCACTACATAATGCAGGTTAGGGGGTGGTTTCCACATGTTTCCCTTCCCATTTGACTATTTCATTCATTTATAGATACAATGACTATTATTCTGGACATCTGTTATAAATTCACTACAGGTATGCAATAGTCCTGTCAACAGATGTGACAGTTGGTTGGTGTCCTTCTGTGTACAGATACTCGGTGTCTCGTTTCTGCAGTGACAGGGACAAGGCTATGACAACTCAGGGACAATCATGGACACTTCTACCATATTAGTACTATTAACTTGGAACGTGTTGACAGATTCGTAATACTACTAATTTTCTACAGTTAAATGCGTCTATTACTCTTCATTGTTGTAAGTAGTTATTTTCATTCAACACCTTTCCCCCAAAGGTCACTGGCTTTGTGAGTGGTTATGGGGCTGGCCAGTTATTGTGCGAATGCTCTGAACATTGGTATTGTTGACATTGTCATATGTACAGGTTGGGATATATTCTGGGGACTAGGGTTGCCACCTTTTCAAATGGCCAAGATGGGACATTTTCGGAACACACATCAGATTTTACAAGCCAACACATACCCACGGTCAGTACAGCGGATAGAACTTTACTTATTTGCCTACATAAAAGCCTATTGTTGTAGCGGTTTAGTTGCTTATTCTGTTTCTTGTAACATTTAGGTATTGTAGATACTGCAATAATTATTTTCTGCAACTATTACATAACATATGGGACATAATTATGTCCTACAATCCCAGGACATTTGCCATTTGTAATGTATTTTGTCAGGACACAACTGTCCAAAGAGGGACTGTCCCTCACAAAGCGGGACAGATGGTAACCCTACTGCGGACACCAGATTGTTTGGGCCAACACATAGCCATGGTCAGTGCAGGTTTAGAACATTCATTTGTTTCCTAGCTGTGAGCCTTATACCTTTGGCACTTTTGTTGTTTGCCTGTTTCTTGTCCAAATTACATTTATTCTATCCTGACGTGACCGCTTTAGGCAACTGTTACATGCAGTATGGTACATAGTTATTTCCTACGATCACAGGACATTTGGCATTGTATCATTGTTGGTCAGGTCACACCTACACAAACATTAATTGTCCCCCACATAGTGGATCAGGGGGTATCTTGTTTACGTCAGTGTCTTCATTACCCTTATACCATGTGCCACTATGCGAATGTGTGCAATATATTCTCTCGCTTATTCGTGTCGGGACACATGCGTCACGGGCAGGTGTTTGATCCTGGGTAGTAGGTTATGCATGACCATCTAGGGCTGGACAGTCTCGTGCACCACTACTGCACATTCAAACTTGTGTCCAGATATCTACAGGACTGGACTTCGTGTCTTCCATTCTAATGTTTACACAGATTACTTATCCCATGAGGGATATCCCAAAAATTGAACAAGACTGAAACAAGACAAATACTGAACATTCTTCTGGCATTATGAAAATGTGCTGGGGGTTTTACACGCAAGGGATACATAGTTTGCAATCCTGAAACTGCCTAGGGTGACACTACCTACTATATATGCGTAGTGGTCACTATGTGTAGATGTGGCTGCACCAAACCAGTTGGCCAGGTATGGCTGGATTTGGTGGACGTTCAGGTATGGGAGTGGGTTGTTTGCTGTGGAGGGGATGCTGGGTAGTTCATTATGCATCCAGGTGTGTTGCATTTGATATGGCCAGTTCCATCAGGACCAATCTGTGGGTATGTGCCGGTGACATGTCTATACATTTGTATCGCACATTTTAATATTCATATGTTTGTGGGATTGTGTTCTACAGTATGGCCTGTCTGGTTGTATTGCAGATGTTTATACATGTTTTTGTTTTTCTTTCTGCTTCACCCGCTGCTCCTTCATACACCTCCAGTTCACCTATTCTGCATACGACACAGTATCGCCTTGGAGGATTGTACCATTACCCCCCCCACACACACACACACACATATTCCTGACACTCCATACATCAATGCTTTGGTTGTTGGCCCATGACACGGCCAGAGTAACACATTGCATACCCTACATATGTCGGGTACCTGTATGATTGTGTGGACTATCCTGCCATGTTTGCTTTCCACATGCTATACCTCATGCACATAGGTACACTCCCATACTTAACTTTCATTACATGGTTGGTATACCTGGGTAATACCCGTTCAACTGTGACACATCCTGACAAGTTCGGCTTATATCGCTGATGTGCGGATTTTGGCAGACTGTTCTAATCATTGGTAGGATGCCACCTTTTCCTATGTCCAGGATGGGATATATTCCGGACACATATCTGAATGTACTGGACAACACATACCCACAGTCAACGGTACGGATAATACTGTTCCTTTCAGTCTACATGTTGCCTTATTGTTGTAGCAGTTTATATGCACCTTCTGTTTCGTTTACATGCTTATTCTATTTCCTGTCACATTTGGTATGTGAAATACGGACATACCTTTTGTATGTGACTATTACATGCCTTGTGGGATATGATTCGGTCATACGATCGCTAGATATGTACATTTATCGTGTATTTTGTTATGGACACATCTGCCCAGCTGTGTACCCTCCCTCACAATATGGGTCAGCTAGTGACCCTAACCATTGGGCTGGATGTACCTATTGGCGGCGCGCAAAGATATGATGCATTTCACTTCCACTTGGTATAGCTATCTACACTGCATTGGACTATGGGCACACGGTTTTCCATGTCATTTGTTCGCAGGATAGGGACCCGTTATTCCCTACTGTGCATTTGTGTTTGCTTCTTCATTTTGTGTTCACAGGAACTATCTTGCATGCTTTGCATACGTTTCAGTATCCACGGACACTGACAGATGTGATTACTATCTTGCAACTTGCTATATGCAAGCATTTTAGGTTGCACGTCGACAGCTGGCATTTCCAGGCCTCCATGCAGCACTTCAACACGCCCCATGCACTCGCGTTCCTTTCCTATGCATGTGGCTGTGGCGGCGGCGCGCCTTCATTAAAATGCATTTGGCGCTACTGCGCCATCTTCATGCCGCACTGTCGGTGCAAGCCTACTGCCGGCCTTGCACTGAGCTTCATGAATCCTGGGGAATATGTATTCAGTAAAACTCTTATCACATTTTTTTGTGCTTTCTAGTCACGCAGAAAGATTACATTAAGTCTACATGCTGTATACACTCTGTGGTAACCTTTATGAATCCCTGTCAATATTTAAAGCTGAAGGATATCAGTAGGAAAACTAAAATTAGGAGGAAGAAGGTGTGTGTTGTGTCTGTGTTGTCTTGTTCACTCAGAACAATGTACACTTAGTGCAGGCTTTATTGAATCTAGCCCTATATTTAAAAATAAATCCCTCCAAAACCATTCAACTTACAAGCAACTTAGAAACAGTGCCAAATATCAAATTAAACTAGACAAACAACACTACAATTCTAATTTACAATGGAAATACAGACAACTTCTGGAACACAGTCAGTAACATACTTCATCCTGGCCAAACCACAATCCCCTCCCTCAAATTACCTGATAACACAAAAAATATTGCTGAACAACTTAAAATATTTTTCACTGAAAGTGTTTTAGCATTGACTAAGAATAGAAAATCTCCCACAATGCCAACACCCAACAATCCTAACAATTTTGTGGATGCATTCTCATTTCAGATAGTCCCAAAACAAAGTATTGCAAAACTACTAAAGAAGTTGAAACACACTTCACTGGCAGCAGATAGCTTGCCAGCAGAATATTTAAAATTAACAGCTGTTATTGCTTTCCCTGTGTCAATACTTATAAACCACTCTATAACAAAACAATATGTCCCAGCTATTTGGAAATTTGCGTATATTACACCATTACACAAAGGAGGCAATTCAACAGAGCTAACAAACTACTGGCCCATTGCTATACTTTTGCCACTTTCTAAAATTCTGGAAAGATGTATCCACTTTTAACTTATTAGACATCTTCTAAACAATAATCTCCTCTCATTGTCACAGCAGGGATTCTGACCATATTATAGCACTACTACAACTCTTCTAAGTTTCACTATTACTATTCAGAGATGATGGCAAAATAGTGTCTTCAGTCATTTTGGACATGTCTAAAGCATTCAATACAGTTTCCCATTCTAAGCTACTGTCCACTCTGAATAATCTTAATATCAACCCTGATGCTGTTAACTGGTTTTAAAGTTATCCACCTAGCTGCCAGCAAGCTGTGAAATTGAAGCAAGATCTAGCCCTACTCCTTCGTGTTACACTTGGAGTCCCTCAGGGTTCAATCCTAGGGCCCCTCCTCTTCAGGATATTCATAAATGATCTTAATATTGCCTCCTGTCAAGCATTTATTATACAATATGCAGATGATTCAATCCTCATATGTGCAGCATACACAATAACTCAATTTCTTACAGTCACACAAAAAGCCTTCTCTGGTATTGAAACGTGGATAGCAAACTCACAACTCATTCTCAACCCTAATAAAACTAAACTTATGATCTTTCATCCATCTAAACCTACTAACCTCCCAGCTAACTTTTATATCACTGCCAGTAGTAATACTAGGATTTTCCCAGATTCCCATACAAAACTATTAGGCATCATAATTGACAACAGACTAAAATTTGACATACACATTTCTAACACAATCAAAAAGGTTCACAAGAAAATGGGAACAATGTATAGAAACAAAAAATTCTTAACAGATGCTGTAAGAATAACCATAGCTAGAACACACCTTCTTTCCTCACTCTTATATGCATCTACCATACTTACTAACCTCAAAATGTCAGAACTAAGTAAATTAGAATCATGTTACAATAAGATTGCCAAATTTGCAAAAGATTCCACACATTCAACCCATCATTGTCAATGCCTCAAAAATCGTTCATGGTTGGAACTATCTAATTTTATGAACTATAACCAATTAATAATGGCTTGGAAAATAATGCACAATTCTGACAGCATGCCTTCCCTAAAAAATCTTCTACAACCCTATTCTAACATTCATAATCTTCAATCATCTAACAAAGACTTACTCCAAGTAACAAAAAGTATCCTATACAGCAGGCTACTCTCTTTACTATAACTTTGTTGCCAAAAATTGGAATACCTTTCCACATAGTATTAGATCCATGAGTAATCTTAATAATTTCAAAATATCTCTTAAAAGACATGTATTTGAATCTTGGCTTTGTACATGTAACACTCCAGGTTAATTATTAACTTAGCACTATTTATAAAATTTGGCTGTACATACTAACTCTAACATATCCCTTCTAATAACACTACTTCTCTATAAGTAGTTACATTCCTAGCTGTGACTCTCAAAACGGAAGTATTACTAACTATGCACTACTTTGCCTAAGTTATTCTCCCTACTTAATTTCCTAACTAATGTTACGTTTCTCCACATATATAAGTTCAAGCATATATTTGTCTATATTCAAGTGTTTAAAGTCTTGTTCTGTTTGATACCATGTACATATTTTTGTTTTTAAATTTTTATCCTGTAAATGTGTTAACACTTATTTTTTTGTCTATAATTTCTGTTACTTGATATGATGACTATGCATTTAATTTCTCCACAGGCCTCCACTGAAAATGGGCATTGTCCCAGTCAGACCATCCCTGTACATAAATGTAAAACAAATAAATAAAAATGAATATTCTTTTGCTGTGTGCTACTTTTTTGTATTAACTGAAGCTATTGAAAATATTCAGAGTGTGCAAAGTGTCCGCAAGTATGTGTAGTATTACAGTGCAGTTATTTGCAAAGTGCAGTTATTTCAAAGAATATTTCACAAAGTGTGGTTATTTCAAAGCATATTTCGGAGAGTACAGTATTTTGAAGAGTTTATTGTGCATTTGATTATGATTACAAGTATGTGGTGTGTGTGAATGTTCATACTTAATTACAAGGGCCATTTTGCATTGTGTTTTACTATAATCTGTGAGCATGGCAGATGGATTTTGCAGACCCACACTGCTTGTGTTTTAGAACAATATTGCAGAAAATTGGAGAGTTTCTGAGTAGGAATGCAATATTTTCATACAGGCTGCTTTTTCTGACAAAGTCGCACATACAAAAGCATGTATTCTGGTTAATTTAGCTGGTTCAGAGGCCATTGAAAGAGAGCATTAATTTGTGTATGCACCTGCTGTGTTTGCAGGGGAGGGGGAAGACTGCCATATAGTGGTACCAGCTGAAACAAGGGAAGACCCAGAGTGCTTAAAACATTAATTTAGAGACACATGTAACCGTCAAATGAATGTTACAATGGAAAGGCACTTATTTTACACAAGGGATCAAAAGCCTGGTGAACTTCTGCAGCATATATGACTGACTTGAGAAATAAGGCTAAAACATGCAGCTTTGGTGATTTCAGAGATGAGATTATTATAAAAGACAGGCTTGTGTGTGGTATTAATAATGACATATTGAGAAAGGTTTTGCTTTGAAACAGTGATTTAATGTTGAAAAGGCCAATGAAATTTGTCAGATATACGAGCTTACAGAAAAGCACAAAAGTATGCTTACAGATGAGAACAGCTGTAGAAAACACAGTGACAAGGCTTATGTTGATAGTATGCAGCACATGGTTAAAAGAAACAGGCCCAAGCACATGGCAGCTATTGCAAGTCCTGTAACACTCCATGGGAAACCCTTTTTCCAGCAAATTCCAGAGCATGATCAGTGAAGCATAAGGGTGAGTCAGAAAGTCAAAACATGTGCCCCCACCTAGTTTCATAGTTAACTGTCATAATTGTGATGGTAATCATGAACCCAAAATAAAAAAAAGTCCTTATCTTTTGGTTAGCAGTGTTGTTCTTGCAATAAGTGGAATAATTTCAAAAGATTTTGTAAATCAAATAAGGCACATTCTTTTATTAAGAGAGGGCATTCCAAGAGGCAAGTTGATCAATTAGAAAGTTATGATGCTACTTTTTATGTTGATGGTGTGCCTGTGCTGGGTGAAACAGTAAATTCAGTAGATTTTTGGGCAAAGATTAACTTTTTTATACTGTTTGGATTAATGGGACTCCTGTAGAACTCAAAGCAGATACTGGCTCAAAGTGCAATGTTATGTCAGCAGAAATATTTGCTAGAGTAAAAGCTGCAGAACAACTTGATTTGACAAAGTGTGTGAAGCTTGTTGCTTATGGTGGTGAAGAGATTCAGTCCAAAGGTTCAGTTGTGCTTTCATGTTACTCTGCTCGGAACAGCTATGACTTGCAATATTTTGTAATCAAGAGACACATGTAGTCATTATTAGGCCTCAGAGACAGTTTGAAAATGGGATTGCTTTCATTTAATAAAGAAGTTCACCATGTAAACCTGCATAACAACAGCTGAAATTTCACCCAATCTATTTTTCTGAGTATGCTGATATTTTTGCAGGCAAACTAGGCAAACTACTAGTTGTATATGCTATGAAGTTAGACACAGAGGTCAGCCGAGTTATCAGACCAGCATGGAAAGTTCCATGCTGAGCACAGTCAAAGCCAAGCTAAACAGAATGGTGCAGCTAGGAGTAATTTATCCAGTAGAAGAACCTACTGAATGAGTATTCTCCATAGTAGTAGCTTGTAAGAAAAGCTCAGATGATATCAGAATATGTATCGATCCAAGAGATCTGAAAAAAAGCATTAAAAAGGCCTCATCATCCAATGTACACAGTCAAAGAGGTTTTCCTGCCCTCATGCCAAATGCCACTGTTTTTTTCTGTCTTAGATGCAAAGAGTTAATTTTGGCAAATATTACTTGACTGACAATCTTCATTGTTAACCAGATTTGGTACACCATTTGGAAGATACACATTTCTGAAAATGCCATTTGGAATAAATTCTGCCAGTGAAGTCTTTCAGCATGCAATAGAGCAAATTTGTTTCTGGCTATCCCTGTGCTGTTATAGTAGATGATATTCTAGGAAGAGGCAATGGTTAAATTGAACATGAGAGAAACCTCAAGAAAGTTCTGGAAACAGCATATGAAGTGAATCTTAAGCTGAATCCTCAGAAGTCCAAATTCAGGCTTCAAGAAGTTACTTACATTGGCCACTTGTGTACTAGTTCAGGTTTACGACTAGACCCTTTAAAGCAAACAATAATTCTAGAGATGCCAGCTTCAGATAATGTGCAAACCCTACAATATTTTTTTGGCATGGCCAACCATCTAGGTAAGTTCATTCCAAATTTCAGCCAACTTTCAGCACTGCTCAGAGAGCTGACATACAAATATGTAATTTGGTCATGGTCAGAATAGCACCAAAGAGTATTTGATGTCCTGAAGCAGAAAATTGCCAGCCCATCAACTCTCAGCTACTATGATGTTCACAAACCAGTTACTCTTTTCTGTGATGTCCACACACAGTTATTTCTGACAAGGGTGCACAGTTTACCAGTCAGCAGTTCAAGAAATTTGTTCATACTACAAGTAGTCCTGAATTCCTTCAGTCAAACGGCTTGGCTGAACATGCAGTTCAAAATGCAAAACAGTTGTTAGAGAAATCCAGACATGACAATACCGATGCTTTTCTCAACTTGTTAAATCTCAGAAACATTCCTCATGATAATTATCTTTCTTGGTTCAGCTGCCCTGAGACTTATGTCAAGACAAACCAGAACCACATTACCCATCGGCAGTAATTTACTGGTTCCATGTGCTAAGAACCACAAAGCCGTAAACGTTGAACTGTTTAAGAAGCATTTGTCCCAGACATTTTATTATGATAAAACCAGCAAACCATTCCATTATTTACAAAAGGGGGAGATAGTGAGGATGCAGATGTCAAAATGTTTGATCGCATCAGATTTGTGAAAAGTTTGTGTCAAGAGCCGAGATTGTACATTGTGGAATCGCAAGGGCTGGAATTCAGATGAAATCAGAAGCATTTGGTACTAGTGTCCGAACCAGTGTTACAGGATCATGATTGTCACAAAGACTCTAGTTCACATAGTGACTTGTCCAATGTTCCAGAGAACATTCCATTAGCAGTCCCCATTCCTGAGAATATCCCTGAAACTCCTCAAGCAGAACATTACCCCATGACTGTCCCTGTTGCTAAACCCAGTCCTAACTAATATGTCATGAGATCAGGTCACATCTCAAAACCTTCTTCCAGATGCACAGCAACCTGGACATGACTGTTATTTTTCTCTATTAGTGTCTGTATAATTTCATGCCTATTAAAATGTCATTGTTTATATGAGATAGCTCAGTAAAGAGGGAGGATATAGATCAGTTTGTGTGTGATATACTTTTAAGAAACTTTCCAATGAGTCAGCAGTGCATGTAAGTACTGAGCATGTGCAAATAAGAGTGCCATTTTGAGTGAGCAGTCAGAGTGTGAGCATGCAAGTATGTAGTCAGTTAATTAGTTTGTTTAAGTTTAATGTTCCTGCAATCCATCCTGATGTATTTGTATATGATAAACTACTTAAATGAACACCCAAGCCTCAGCGTCTTCTTAATGCACATAAAAAGAGTGATAGGGT
This sequence comes from Protopterus annectens, assembly GCF_019279795.1. Taxonomy (NCBI): domain Eukaryota; kingdom Metazoa; phylum Chordata; order Ceratodontiformes; family Protopteridae; genus Protopterus; species Protopterus annectens. The sequence continues at coordinate 563,383,290 of NC_056737.1, read as the reverse complement.
TGCACGACTAGGCTTGTAAAGACCCTGGTGGTCATTAGCCTAGTATAAACCTATGAACCTTAGAACATGATCATAGCGCTTCAGATGAACAAGCAGCATATTTAAAAATATCTTGAACTGCCATAACCGATTTATCATATTAGTAATTCTCTCCCAATTATCTAATGATGAGATTGTCTTTCCTTGATCAAAGTGGTGAAGTTTAGGCAGCACTATGTTTTGTCATTGTTATAAATATGAATCCCTTTTTCACATTCAGATACATATGATTACAGAATCTTTAATGTGCTTTTATTGTCAGCAATATCTATAAGATGGTAGTTGAAGTATGGAAGTGTTCTAACTTGTTTCTTAATATAGTTGCACAGCAGGATTTCGAGATGTTATGTATGAATCCCCTGAAGTGTACTACAGACATGAAGTTCCAGGTTTCAAGTTGTTTTTAGATGTTGATAAGTAAATTCATCTCTCCTTCAGTGTAGACACTTTTTTGTAACTCTAGTATAATGAAATGTTCTTTTGATTATTTTTAGTGTAGGGGTGAGGAGATATAGGATATTCTAGTTGTTCATTCCTGCATACTTGAATGACAATAACTGCCATATTTTTTTCAGCTATCATTTAAGCTGGTTGATTGAGGAGTTGTCCAATAGTATTATCACCCTAAACATGAATTCATGGACCATGCTGATGCTAATAATATTTTAGCTTTTTGCAGATATTTACCTAGTACAGAAGGTCAATGATAGTAGGTACTGATTTCCATCTTCATAGTATCCCATTAATGATTAATACTTATAAGCAGCCCAAAGTCCATATTTTGATATAATAGCCATTTGGCTATGCATACAATATTATATGGCATAACAAGCCTGGCAGAAAGCAAAACATCATTTATTCTACACAACAGTTTCAGAGTACACCCCAATATGTGATGCCAAAGAAGTCACAATACAATGTGGTCATCCACAATGATGACATTTTGCTGCATTCTCCATGAATATATTCTGTATTTTGAGTAGCAACACTTGTACATTACTTATTTTAAGTTTAGTATATAAGGCAATTGATATTATTCAATAACTATTTATGTTAATTACTACAGATAATTCAAAGTTAATATTTCAGATATTAATATCAGTATTTTTAAGTGGAATTTAAACTTAGAACTTGTTTTTCCGAAGCTTCATAAATATATGACTTTTTAAATATTTATATGTGGCATATTCAAAACTGAATATTTCATGTATATAGATGTCTTTATAAGGAATCAGTAAAGACCACATTAAAATACAGATACATATGAGGAAATAAGTTGGAGGTGTACACATTTTAAAAATAAACAAAACCAGATATGAAACAGAGTTTGACATATTTCAATACTACATTTTATGTTAAGCAAACAGCAGAATTCAAACACTAATGAAAGTCACAGTGAAAGGTCACATTCCATCCCATTATCTCAAAGCATAACCTAATGCACATTCAGGAAATATCTTAGAAAATAAAAGTATGGATTTATGATTAGACTTAAAAACACAATCCCCAGCAACTACAAATCAAGTGCATATATCCTCCAAACATGTATACCATACAGTTCAATTATTTAAAAATACCCCTAGAAACAGTTATTTCATTACACGCCAACCAAGGGCAATGTGTTTTGTTGTGCCTTGGTGAAAGAGCAAATATTCAATGAACCCTTTCTCCAGAAGGCTGTGATCCAAAATCCAGCATAAGAAACATCATGCACTTGAGCAAAAAGAAAATACTTCTAAATGGTGTAAGAAAAAAATATATGTGAGTAGGAACTACCTCAAGCTGACAAGATCAGATAACTGTGAAGCTAACAATCACATATTACAAGATAATAACTAAATATACTAAAATAACTACCCAAAAAATTAAGTACCACATTCTGACATTTCATTATCCATGACTAGGAACATTGGGTACTTTCTGCTAGCAACTTTCATAAAGGAAAAAAAAAATCATAGGTAATGGGTGAAAAGCAATAAGCAAAATAAAGAGGACGACCAAAAAAAGGAAGAACAAAAGGAGGATGACCATATTGAATGGATAAATAGAACATCAGCTCAGAAGTCTAAATTATATCACTTTCAGAAGGCCTAAGAACAAAAATGTTAAGTAACTGTGTCAACAAAGTTTTAAGTAAAAATCACTAAAGAAAGTTTCCATAAAAGAACATTTATATAATAAGTTGAATGAATAAAAAGTAAATTTGTATCATGGATGCAATCTAGGATGACCTAGGTAAAAT
>NC_056737.1:563328509-563378509 GCF_019279795.1 Protopterus annectens | reverse complement strand
GAAAATGGTAAATTTCCAATTCCATGCTGTATGGTAATCTCCATTCAAAATGTTCAAAGTTTCAAAATTCCAGTCTTAAGGTCTCAACTATTTAGCATTCAAAGTTTTGAAACTTCCAGCTTGTGAAGGGAATCCATATCTATATTATCTATATCTATATCTATATATATATATATATATATATATATATATATATATATATATATATATATATATATATATATGAGTGTGTGTCTGTATTAGATTATCGAAGTTTCAGAACTTCGAACACCATATGGTTGACAACAGGTCTATATCACTTTGACAAAATGGCAGAAGTTTGAACACCATATGTTCGAACTTCTAACCTCAAAGTGCAAAACCATCGAAGGCTTAGAATAGCGATTTTTTTCCCAGGGAAAAAAATCGCTGTTCCAAGAAACACACACACAAGCACACCAAAAAAACAATAATCCGCACACATACACTTTAAATCCTACATCTAACCCTACACTAAACTGTACATACACTACTATCTATCCACTTACCTTAACTCAAACCCTAACTTTAAGGTCCGTCACTATCGCACATTCACCTGACCCGTGCCCTAACACTAACTCACCTATCCCACCCTAACCCTAAAGTCTGTCACTATCGCACACCCACCTTACCCGCACCTTAACCCTAACTCACCTATCCCACCCTAACTCTAAAGTCTGTCACTATCGCACACCCACCTCACCCACATCCTAACCCTAACTCATCTTACAGTGCCCTAACCCTAACGTCCGCACAATCGCACACTTACCTGAACCGGACTCGTAACTTTCCACCACAGTGCTGAAATTGCGAAGCAGCAGAACCGGCCAACCAGATTCTTTCCCTGGGAAAGAATTTGGTGTTCCGCAGCTTCGTGATAATCAGTTTTCAAACTTCACAGTTCAAACATAGGGTGTTCGAACTGCTGAAGTTTTGACAAACTGATAGGAACCCGTCGACAATATATGATCAAAGTACTGAAACTTTGAAAAAATCTAAAATAAATAAATAAATAAATAAAAAACAAAGGAAAGTAAACTACCAGTGTTTAAGTAGGGGGGCAAGCCCCCTTCACCCCTACTTAAATATACCAACTCCCAGATCGCAATACAGCGTAGGAAAGGGAAATCTTCCCTTTCCACACCATACTCCATTAAAGTGCGATCTCAGAGTTGGTATATTTAAGTAGCGGGAAGTGTGGGGGGTGCAGGGGGACTTGGCCCCTGGTTAAAGCCGTTACTTTTGTTTTTTTTTTAGATTTTCGAAGTTTCAGTACTTCAATCATATGGTGTCGACCATATGGTGTTCGAAGTTCTGAAACTTCGATAATCTAATATCAACCCATATATATATATATATATATATATATATATATATATATATATATATGTGTGTGTGTGTGTGTGTGTGTGTGTGTGTGTGTGTGTGTGTGTGTGTGTGTGTGTGTGTGTGTGTGTGTGTGTGTGTGTGTATGTGTGTGTGCATCATTTGCACACCCACACATACACAGAAGGAACTGATTATGACTAAGAAGGAGGAAAAAAAGAGACATTTCTCCTGTTGGTAAAAACAAAAATAGCAAAATGGATATTAACAAATCCTCTTAAGTGGTTGTTTCTCATAAAATGGAACTCAGGAGAGCGTAACTGTGAAATCCTCAGAAATGTATTCTGTTTTCATTTGTGACCTGGTTAACTAAAGTGGGCTATTGCCCACTTTCTTTCCTAACCCAGACAAAATCAGCAGATATAATAATTATAAAAAACAGAAGAATTAAAGGCAACAGTTAAACTTAACATGTAATAACATCAGTATGTAGGTATAATCTACTTGTGTCTGAAATGCATAAGTAAAAACTTGTGTCTGAAATGCATAAATAAAAAGCAAGTAAGAAAGCATAGTAAGTTCAAGATATACATTAAGTCTTGATCTCTTTAGTGACTCATCTCTTCAAATGTATTTATTTGTTGAAGGTAGATACACAGTCATGCACCCTTCTGCCTTCTGTCTTAAAGTTTAAATGCACAAAGTCCTTCTAACTTCTCTTTAAATGGAGTGCAATACAGTCTGTGTGCCATCTTCAGAACTGCTTAGTCCTGTCACCAGGAATGCAAACAATACACAGGAGTCAGTTTCAAGAATTGTCTGCAATGTATAGAGAGCCAAGTTATTTTATTTTATTTCATCTCAGTGTCATGATGTATGTCTAACTGGTGTCTATTTTATGATTGGAATGAGATGATTCTTCACAAGTCCACATGTATTTTGCTTTCCATTATTTTTGCTATCTTGCATAAGTTAATTAATGTTTGGTTGGAATAAAATACTACATTCCTGCCCCTAAAATGTTTCACCATTTATTGTTGTTTTGTTGTCTTATAGAGAATTATGAGGTGCAGAATTCAAATGAAATTGGTTATTTGTGAATACCTGGAAAAGGCAGTCCATGGTAAATAGTTTGCTTATTGTAGAAGATCAATCAAGAACAAGAAACAGAGGCTGCTATCCAAAAATATGGAGTAAAATAAAGACAGATGCACTAAGAAAAATACCCCAAGCTACCATGACTAAGTAGTATGAATAGTATTTATTATCAACAGTGGTGAGTGCTTTCAAGGTAAAACAACACTGCTTCTTCAGATCAAACATACAAATCTTAAACACAGTATTTATAGTAAAAGGAAGTCTATCAAAATTCACACAAATCACAAGTTAAAAATCTAGAAAAACATATGAAAATGAAAAACTATAAAGTGCCAATCAGTTTACGGATCAATTCAAGCAAACTACACTCAAATTGAAAAAAAAAAAACAATGAAAAAAGGGAGAAAAATACAGGGAAAACATTCTAAACAAACAACAAGGCTCTGCACATGACAGCCTCTCACTGGACCAAATATGTGAATCAAACTGGCTATTGGTCAGGATTGACAAAACAAACTTGCACATTGAAACTTCTAAACACACTATCTAGGCAGGCAGGTCTGACTAAAGATATATAGAAATCTCTATAACTGTCAATATAAAAAGACTTAATCAGCTAAAAAGTGGAGATTCCATATGGAATGGCGAAGACATCAGGACCGACCTATCAATTGTAAGAACTCTACAAATCCATATTTGGGAAGTAGTAAAAAACTATGCCCATATAGGACTGTCAACAGAAAAGACGATCAATTAAAAACCAAATCTTTGCATGGCCATCAATGAAAATCAAAAGACATCCAAACAAACGATGATCAATTAAAAAAATCCCTACTAAGACCAATGCAGTGTCAAAAAAAAATATCAAAAGACTAAATGCCGCATGAAGACTTAAAAATGTGAATTATTTAAAAGACTTAATCAAAACTTTCTTGTACGGCAAACTAAAACCATAAACAACCTATCAGATGCCAAGAAATGGTATATCTACCAATTAAAAATGGTTAAAAACTGTATGCCTATAGGACAGAGCAAAGTATAGAACAAATCACCAACCAGTGGCAAAAACTTCACTAGGAAAACGAAAACTATGCTGGAAAAACTAATTTATTGTAAAAAACAGTGGTTAAGCGCTTTCTACAGTACTAGACTGTCTTCTTCAGAACAACATTTGATAAAATTAATTAACTTTTATATTAAAAACACTCTAAAAACCCGCCCTTAATAACAATTATTCAATTAAACTTTTTTCAATGAATCAGTAAAACTTCGTTGCCTCATAGCATAAACTGCCATGCATTGAAACATCAGTTTAAAATAAAAATCAATATGTAATGTTTGTACAACAATGACACTGACACAAAACAACCATATGCATAGGTATGAAATACCTGCAATATATGACCAAAATGACAAAATTTCAACAATATTAACTAATAAATACTTGCATTTTGCACTGATAAAAATTATTAAACATCTTTAACATAATACCAGTGTGGATGCCTAAACCTTTTGTAGGGATGTTATATACAAAAATAAACAATATAAGTATATAAAGTACTACCAATATATATATGAAACTACCAGATAGTTTTAAATCTACGACTAAATAGTCTAAAAATGGAGCAATAATGAATATGTGAGATACTTTGAAAAATACATTTAATCAAATTAAACCCTAACTGATTGGGAGGGTGGGGTTGGGAGGGTGGCTTAATGGCTAAGGTGTTTGCCTTACAAACACAAGGTGCAGGGTTTGAGTCTCACAAGGGATAATTGGCTAGGCTTAAAATGGCTCGCAAGGGCAGTTAGCTTAGTACAAAACTATGAACTATGAACTATGAACTAAGGGTTTGGTAGGGATCATTTCATTAAGGCCCGGGGGGGGGGTGGCTGCATCTAACTTAATCTGCCACTTAATTTCCCTTTCCCCCACCACTGCCTTGATGTTACCTCCTCGAGGGTTAGGAGTAATGACTTCCAAAATAGCAAATTTAAATATCTTGCACTGCGGACTGTTAATAAGATGTCTTGATAATGCATTATTAATGTCACACTTCCTCATACAATATGTGTGGTCGTATATTCTGTTCTTTAAACTACGATCAGTCTTCCCCACATAGTAACTCATACAAGTTTGACAAACACTTAGATATATAATGTGTTTAGTCAAACAATTACCGTTGGAGAACCAAATTTTACTTTTTAAACAATTTTTAAGAATAATACTTGGTGTATCCAAAATGTATTTACAATAGTTACATTGACCACACTTTTTAGTACCTGTCTTCTGTACCTTAGTAATCTGTTGACAATTAGATTTAATTTCTATAATTCTTTTAAGGTTATTTCCTGTTTTATAAACGAAATGTGGCCTTTCAGTGATCTTATTTTTTATTCCCTGGTCACTGGTCAAGATGTTCCAGTTCTTTGTAATAATATTCTTGACATCACAAGAATGCCTACCATATTTAATAATGCATGATTTTGTATGTATGTTGTCAGTAACTGCCATATCAGGTTTGTTGGTTTCATCACTTGTGACAGGGTGCTTAGCAATACCCACCCCAATAGTGGTTTGTATTTATGTCCCCATTCCTTACTGACATACCATATAATGTCCTTAACCATCTTGTGGGGATACCCCTTGTCTATGAATAACTGCCCAATGTAATCCAATTCTTTGAGCATACAATCTCTTTCTGTGGTCATACGAGCAGCCCGTATACACTGCCCTTAATAATGCCCTTTTGGTATTATATGTGTGTGCACTGCTGTAGTGTAGATACCCATTACTGAACGTATCTTTTCTAAAGATACGAGATTGGAAATCGTCACCCTTGTTATAGATGAAAACATCAAGGTAGTTAATACCATTGTTATCATACTGGTGGGTGAACTTGAGATATTCAGTGGTGTTGTTGATATAGTTCATGAATTCCAACAACACCGGAATTTCACCCTCCCATAAAATAAAGATGTCATCCAGGTATCTGACATATCTTTTGATGTGTGACATCCAAACTGAATTCAAAATGAACTCCACTTCCCAATCCAGCAGAACCAAATTAGCATAAATAGGGGCACAGGCTGTGCCCATGGCTAACCCTGTTTTTTGTCGGTAGTGCTCACCCTCGAAATAAATGTAATTATGGTCCAGAACAATATCCATGAATTCCGTCAAAAGTGAGATGTCAGCCTGCCCTAACCCACTCACTTGATGCATACTATTGATGAACCTCTGTAGTCCATCCTCCTTCGGAATACATGAAAATAAATCCTGAACATCTATTGTGACATACACTACGTTGGGGGACCACAATTCCTTCCTAAATATACCCAGGAACTCCCAGGAGTCTTTCATAATGTGTTCCACTATATTGTATATGTGTTTCAATTTGTGATGAATAACCTGTCCTAAGGGGAAAGTTTTACTTGCACTACCTGAAATGATGGGACGAAAGGGTGGATCATAGATATTTTTATGAACTTTAGGAATACCAGTGATGGTGGCCAGAATGGGGAACTCCACCTTAAGAAATCTGTACAAATCCTCATTGATTCTATTTTCTACTATATATTCTTCCAGGTAGGAATCAATACGGCTGTGGGCAATATTTATTTCATTAATGGAGGAGGGTGTGTATTGTGTTGGATTATTCAATATTTCAAATATTTTATTTTTGTATTTTTCTTGATCATAAAACACAATACCCCCACCCTTGTCCGCAGACATGATACGAATGTTATTGTCACATAACGATTGTATCACTTCCATGATATTATTACCAGGATGTTTCCCCCTTCTTGTATGCTTATATTTATTGAATAGAGAATAAAACTGAGAATTAACTACATTTTCAAAAGATGCAAGTGTACTACACATAGGTGGAGTGAAAGCACTTCTTTTCTTTAATTCATCTGTCTGTGTCACATTTACAATGTTTTGATTTTTAAAAATATTCCCAAATTTAATTTTCTCATGAATAATTTAAATTCAACAAGGGTGTCAGTTAAATCAAACTTGAAATCCGGTATAAACTTCATACCCTTGGAAAATATTTGAAAAAATTCGGGTAAGACAGGCTGGGCACTATAGTTGTAAATCTTAAACTCCCCACTAGTGTGTAAAATTCCACCTTCATTGGTGTCTAAAAGATATTTCTCACAATTAGTTTCAATAAAACCATTGTCAATATTGTTAGGACTGGAGTTTGGACTACCAGCTTCTAATAGTGTCTCCGGTTCCTCCAAACATTCCGCCCTTTCCCCTTGTATTCCACAGTTCTCCATTGGTCTCTTCCATTCTCTAAAAAACATTCCTCATCATTGGGGTGGGTATCCACATAAGCATCCTCATGGAAGCGGGAAGCTGAAAAACTACCATGTCTCTTCTCAGTACCATACTTTCTATCATTGCTACATTTCCATCTATAAGCTGTCCCTTTCTCGTATTGTGCAAGATCCCTCTGTAACTTTTTGTATTTCCTTTCATAAGTTTTTTTGTACATGTTCTCGGCATATTCATACTGCTTGTAATACAACTTCTCCCATTGTGGAAACAGAACATCATTACATATCAATTTGTCAGTTTTATCAATATCACTTAGTAATAAACTTATTTTCAAATCATTGTTTTCAATAATGAACAAAATAAACTTTCTACCAAACACAGTCTGTGCCCCTATTTATGCTAATTTGGTTCTGCTGGATTGGGAAGTGGAGTTCATTTTGAATTCTGTTTGGATGTCACACATCAAAAGATATGTCAGATACCTGGATGACATCTTTATTTTATGGGAGGGTGAAATTCCGGTGTTGTTGGAATTCATGAACTATATCAACAACACCACTGAATATCTCAAGTTCACCCACCAGTATGATAACAATGGTATTAACTACCTTGATGTTTTCATCTATAACAAGGGTGACGATTTCCAATCTCGTATCTTTAGAAAAGATACGTTCAGTAATGGGTATCTACACTACAGCAGTGCACACACATATAATACCAAAAGGGGCATTATTAAGGGGCAGAGTATACGGGCTGCTCGTATGACCACAGAAAGAGATTGTATGCTCAAAGAATTGGATTACATTGGGCAGTTATTCATAGACAAGGGTATCCCCACAAGATGGTTAAGGACATTATATGGTATGTCAGTAAGGAATGGGGACATAAATACAAACCACTATTGGGGGTGGGTATTGCTAAGCACCCTGTCACAAGTGATGAAACCAACAAACCTGATATGGCAGTTACTGACAACATACATACAAAATCATGCATTATTAAATATGGTAGGCATTCTTGTGATGTCAAGAATATTATTACAAAGAACTGGAACATCTTGACCAGTGACCAGGAATAAAAATAAGATCACTGAAAGGCCACATTTTGTTTATAAAACAGGAAATAACCTTAAAAGAATTATAGAAATTAAATCTAATTGTCAACAGATTACTAAGGTACAGAAGACAGGTACTAAAAAGTGTGGTCAATGTAACTATTGTAAATACATTTTGGATACACCAAGTATTATTCTTAAAAATTGTTTAAAAAGTAAGATTTGGTTCTCCAACGGTAATTGTTTGACTAAACACATTATATATCTAAGTGTTTGTCAAACTTGTATGAGTTACTATGTGGGGAAGACTGATCGTAGTTTAAAGAACAGAATATACGACCACACATATTGTATGAGGAAGTGTGACGTTAATAATGCATTATCAAGACATCTTATTAACAGTCCACAGTGCAAGATATTTAAATTTGCTATTTTGGAAGTCATTACTCCTAACCCTCGAGGAGGTAACATCAAGGCAGTGGTGGGGGAAAGGGAAATTAAGTGGCAGATTAAGTTAGATGCAGCCACCCCCCCCCGAGCCTTAATGAAATGATCCCTACCAAACCCTAAGTTAGGGTTTAATTTGATTAAATGTATATTTCAAAGTATCTCACATATTCATTATTGCTCCATTTTTAGACTATTTAGTCGTAGATTTAAAACTATCTGGTAGTTTCATATATATATTGGTAGTACTTTACATACTTATATTGTTTATTTTTGTATATAACATCCCTACAAAAGGTTTAGGCATCCACACTGGTATTATGTTAAAGACGTTTAATAATTTTTATCAGTGCAAAATGCAAGTATTTATTAGTTAATATTGTTGAAATTTTGTCATTTTGGTCATATATTGCAGGTATTTCATACCTATGCATATGGTTGTTTTTGTGTCAGTGTCATTGTTGTACAAACATTACATATTGATTTTTATTTTAAACTGATGTTTCAATGCATGGCAGTTTATGCTATGAGGCAACGAAGTTTTACTGATTCATTGAAAAAAGTTTAATTGAATAATTGTTATTAAGGGCGGGTTTTTAGAGTGTTTTTAATATAAAAGTTAATTAATTTTATCAAATGTTGTTCTGAAGAAGACAGTCTAGTACTGTAGAAAGCGCTTAACCACTGTTTTTTACAATAAATTAGTTTTTCCAGCATAGTTTTCGTTTTCCTAGTGAAGTTTTTGCCACTGGTTGGTGATTTTTTATTTACTTGTTGGTCACTGGGATATATCTGCTTTTGATTTGTCGTTCACCATGGATTCTATGCAGGAGATACTTAATGTTTCTAACTTCGTATCAAGAGACGAGATTGACAAGATACACTCGGAGATGACCATCATCAGAGGGGAAATCACTCGTCTTGTGGAACTGTTAACACCGGTAAACACTATTTCCAACAAATTGGTGCAATCTAACCCGCTGGTTAGTACGTCCATCCGCTCCTCCATTGGCAACGTCAGTGATGACGATATTCCTAATGGACAGAGGAGGTTTTCCTCTCCAGTACCGTCTAGGTGTACGCCGAGGAAGGATTTTCACGACGAAATTGGCAGCCGAGGTATTTCTTCTAACTTGGTAGCAATGGCAGCAAATACTGACAACACGGATGAGGATCGATGTTTAATATCTGGCGCCAAACCGAAACGCCACGCTCCAGTTAGAACATATGTCAGTGACGAAAAGAAGAGAGGTGTAACGAGTGCACCTACTAAAGGTACTGTAAAAGAAGTTGTTGCAGGTTTTCCCAACTGTGGAGACCATGCTAAAAGACAGGCATACAATCTTGATAAATTCATGAACATGCCGCTAGATTTTAAAGACATTCCTAGAGCGGCTTCAACTAATCAGTTTGGTGGTGGAGGAGGAGATTTTCCTTCACTAAAAAAGTTAATTTTTTCATTTGGTAATAATTTAACGAAGGTTAAAAACCTTCAAGTAGAAAACTTATACCTACGCAAATGTTTAGATAGTGGGATAGTTCCCATGGGTTTGCGGTTCTTCAAGGAACCGATGGGGGTTGACATGAATGTTCACAATATCAAACTATGCAATGATATGTTTGATGAGTTTGATAGAAAGTTTATTTTGTTCATTATTGAAAACAATGATTTGAAAATAAGTTTATTACTAAGTGATATTGATAAAACTGACAAATTGATATGTAATGATGTTCTGTTTCCACAATGGGAGAAGTTGTATTACAAGCAGTATGAATATGCCGAGAACATGTACAAAAAAACTTATGAAAGGAAATACAAAAAGTTACAGAGGGATCTTGCACAATACGAGAAAGGGACAGCTTATAGATGGAAATGTAGCAATGATAGAAAGTATGGTACTGAGAAGAGACATGGTAGTTATTCAGCTTCCCGCTTCCATGAGGATGCTTATATGGATACCCACCCCAATGATGAGGAATGTTTTTTAGAGAATGGAAGAGACCAATGGAGAACTGTGGAATACAAGGGGAAAGGGCGGAATGTTTGGAGGAACCGGAGACACTATTAGAAGCTGGTAGTCCAAACTCCAGTCCTAACAATATTGACAATGGTTCTATTGAAACTAATTGTGAGAAATATCTTTTAGACACCAATGAAGGTGGAATTTTACACACTAGTGGGGAGTTTAAGATTTACAACTATAGTGCCCAGCCTGTCTTACCCGAATTTTTTCAAATATTTTCCAAGGGTATGAAGTTTATACCGGATTTCAAGTTTGATTTAACTGACACCCTTGTTGAATTTAAATTATTCATGAGAAAATTAAATTTGGGAATATTTTTTAAAAATCAAAACATTGTAAATGTGACACAGACAGATGAATTAAAGAAAAGAAGTGCTTTCACTCCACCTATGTGTAGTACACTTGCATCTTTTGAAAATGTAGTTAATTCTCAGTTTTATTCTCTATTCAATAAATATAAGCATACAAGAAGGGGGAAACATCCTGGTAATAATATGATGGAAGTGATACAATCGTTATGTGACAATAACATTCGTATCATGTCTGCGGACAAGGGTGGGGGTATTGTGTTTTATGATCAAGAAAAATACAAAATAAAATATTTGAAATATTGAATAATCCAACACAATACACACCCTCCTCCATTAATGAAATAAATATTGCCCACAGCCGTATTGATTCCTAGCTGGAAGAATATATAGTAGAAAATAGAATCAATGAGGATTTGTACAGATTTCTTAAGGTGGAGTTCCCCATTCTGGCCACCATCACTGGTATTCCTAAAGTTCATAAAAATATCTATGATCCACCCTTTCGTTCCATCATTTCAGGTAGTGCAAGTAAAACTTTCCCCTTAGGACAGGTTATTCATCACAAATTGAAACACATATACAATATAGTGGAACACATTATGAAAGACTCCTGGGAGTTCCTGGGTATATTTAGGAAGGAATTGTGGTCCCCCAACGTAGTGTATGTTACAATAGATGTTCAGGATTTATTTTCATGTATTCCGAAGGAGGATGGACTACAGAGGTTCATCAATAGTATGCATCAAGTGAGTGGGTTAGGGCAGGCTGACATCTCACTTTTGACGGAATTCATGGATATTGTTTTGGACCATAATTACATTTATTTCGAGGGTGAGCACTACCGACAAAAAACAGGGGTAGCCATGGGCACAGCCTGTGCCCCTATTTATGCTAATTTGGTTCTGCTGGATTGGGAAGTGGAGTTCATTTTGAATTCTGTTTGGATGTCACACATCAAAAGATATGTCAGATACCTGGATGACATCTTTATTTTATGGGAGGGTGAAATTCCGGTGTTGTTGGAATTCATGAACTATATCAACAACACCACTGAATATCTCAAGTTCACCCACCAGTATGATAACAATGGTATTAACTACCTTGATGTTTTCATCTATAACAAGGGTGACGATTTCCAATCTCGTATCTTTAGAAAAGATACGTTCAGTAATGGGTATCTACACTACAGCAGTGCACACACATATAATACCAAAAGGGGCATTATTAAGGGGCAGTGTATACGGGCTGCTCGTATGACCACAGAAAGAGATTGTATGCTCAAAGAATGGGATTACATTGGGCAGTTATTCATAGACAAGGGGTATCCCCACAAGATGGTTAAGGACATTATATGGTATGTCAGTAAGGAATGGGGACATAAATACAAACCACTATTGGGGGTGGGTATTGCTAAGCACCCTGTCACAAGTGATGAAACCAACAAACCTGATATGGCAATTACTGACAACATACATACAAAATCATGCATTATTAAATATGGTAGGCATTCTTGTGATGTCAAGAATATTATTACAAAGAACTGGAACATCTTGACCGGTGACCAGGGAATAAAAAATAAGATCACTGAAAGGCCACATTTCGTTTATAAAACAGGAAATAACCTTAAAAGAATTATAGAAATTAAATCTAATTGTCAACAGATTACTAAGGTACAGAAGACAGGTACTAAAAAGTGTGGTCAATGTAACTATTGTAAATACATTTTGGATACACCAAGTATTATTCTTAAAAATTGTTTAAAAAGTAAGATTTGGTTCTCCAACGGTAATTGTTTGACTAAACACATTATATATCTAAGTGTTTGTCAAACTTGTATGAGTTACTATGTGGGGAAGACTGATCGTAGTTTAAAGAACAGAATATACAACCACACATATTGTATGAGGAAGTGTGACGTTAATAATGCATTATCAAGACATCTTATTAACAGTCCGCAGTGCAAGAAATTTAAATTTGCTATTTTGGAAGTCATTACTCCTAACCCTCGAGGAGGTAACATCAAGGCAGTGGTGGGGGAAAGGGAAATTAAGTGGCAGATTAAGTTAGATGCAGCCACCCCCCCCCCGGGCCTTAATGAAATGATCCCTACCAAACCCTTAGTTAGGGTTTAATTTGATTAAATGTCTTTTTCAAAGTATCTCACATATTCATTATTGCTCCATTTTTAGACTATTTAGTCGTGGATTTAAAACTATCTGGTAGTTTCATATATATATTGGTAGTACTTTACATACTTATATTGTTTATTTTTGTATATAACATCCCTACAAAAGGTTTAGGCATCCACACTGGTATTATGTTAAAGATGTTTAATAATTTTTATCAGTGCAAAATGCAAGTATTTATTAGTTAATATTGTTGAAATTTTGTCATTTTGGTCATATATTGCAGGTATTTCATACCTACGCATATGGTTGTTTTTGTGTCAGTGTCATTGTTGTACAAACATTACATATTGATTTTTATTTTAAACTGATGTTTCAATGCATGGCAGTTTATGCTATGAGGCAACGAAGTTTTACTGATTCATTGAAAAAAGTTTAAATGAATAATTGTTATTAAGGGCGGGTTTTTAGAGTGTTTTTAATATAAAAGTTAATTAATTTTATCAAATGTTGTTCTGAAGAAGACAGTCTAGTACTGTAGAAAGCGCTTAACCACTGTTTTTTACAATAAATTAGTTTTTCCAGCATAGTTTTCGTTTTCCTAGTGAAGTTTTTGCCACTGGTTGGTGATTTTTTATTTACTTGTTGGTCACTGGGATATATCTGCTTTTGATTTGTCGTTCACCATGGATTCTATGCAGGAGATACTTAATGTTTCTAACTTCGTATCAAGAGACGAGATTGACAAGATACACTCGGAGATGACCATCATCAGAGGGAAATTACTCGTCTTGTGGAACTGTTAACACCGGTAAACACTATTTCCAACAAATTGGTGCAATCTAACCCGCTGGTTAGTACGTCCATCCGCTCCTCCATTGGCAACGTCAGTGATGACGATATTCCTAATGGACAGAGGAGGTTTTCCTCCAGTACCGTCTAGGTGTACGCCGAGGAAGGATTTTCACGACGAAATTGGCAGCCGAGGTATTTCTTCTAACTTGGTAGCAACGGCAGCAAATACTGACAACACGGATGAGGATCGATGTTTAATATCTGGCGCCAAACCAAAACGCCACGCTCCAGTTAGAACATATGTCAGTGACGAAAAGAAGAGAGATGTAACGAGTGCACCTACTAAAGGTACTGTAAAAGAAGTTGTTGCAGGTTTTCCCAACTGTGGAGACCATGCTAAAAGACAGGCATACAATCTTGATAAATTCATGAACATGCCGCTAGATTTTAAAGACATTCCTAGAGCGGCTTCAACTAATCAGTTTGGTGGTGGAGGAGGAGATTTTCCTTCACTAAAAAAGTTAATTTTTTCATTTGGTAATAATTTAACGAAGGTTAAAAACCTTCAAGTAGAAAACTTATACCTACGCAAATGTTTAGATAGTGGGATAGTTCCCATGGGTTTGCGGTTCTTCAAGGAACGATGGGGGTTGACATGAATGTTCACAATATCAAACTATGCAATGATATGTTTGACGAGTTTGGTAGAAAGTTTATTTTGTTCATTATTGAAAACAATGATTTGAAAATAAGTTTATTACTAAGTGATATTGATAAAACTGACAAATTGATATGTAATGATGTTCTGTTTCCACAATGGGAGAAGTTGTATTACAAGCAGTATGAATATGCCGAGAACATGTACAAAAAAACTTATGAAAGGAAATACAAAAAGTTACAGAGGGATCTTGCACAATACGAGAAAGGGACAGCTTATAGATGGAAATGTAGCAATGATAGAAAGTATGGTACTGAGAAGAGACATGGTAGTTATTCAGCTTCCCGCTTCCATGAGGATGCTTATGTGGATACCCACCCCAATGATGAGGAATGTTTTTTAGAGAATGGAAGAGACCAATGGAGAACTGTGGAATACAAGGAAAGGGCGGAATGTTTGGAGGAACCGAGACACTATTAGAAGCTGGTAGTCCAAACTCCAGTCCTAACAATATTGACAATGGTTCTATTGAAACTAATTGTGAGAAATATCTTTTAGACACCAATGAAGGTGGAATTTTACACACTAGTGGGGAGTTTAAGATTTACAACTATAGTGCCCAGCCTGTCTTACCCGAATTTTTCAAATATTTTCCAAGGGTATGAAGTTTATACCGGATTTCAAGTTTGATTTAACTGACACCCTTGTTGAATTTAAATTATTCATGAGAAAATTAAATTTGGGAATATTTTTTAAAAATCAAAACATTGTAAATGTGACACAGACAGATGAATTAAAGAAAAGAAGTGCTTTCACTCCACCTATGTGTAGTACACTTGCATCTTTTGAAAATGTAGTTAATTCTCAGTTTTATTCTCTATTCAATAAATATAAGCATACAAGAAGGGGGAAACATCCTGGTAATAATATCATGGAAGTGATACAATCGTTATGTGACAATAACATTCGTATCATGTCTGCGGACAAGGGTGGGGGTATTGTGTTTTATGATCAAGAAAAATACAAAAATAAAATATTTGAAATATTGAATAATCCAACACAATACACACCCTCCTCCATTAATGAAATAAATATTGCCCACAGCCGTATTGATTCCTACCTGGAAGAATATATAGTAGAAAATAGAATCAATGAGGATTTGTACAGATTTCTTAAGGTGGAGTTCCCCATTCTGGCCACCATCACTGGTATTCCTAAAGTTCATAAAAATATCTATGATCCACCCTTTCGTCCCATCATTTCAGGTAGTGCAAGTAAAACTTTCCCCTTAGGACAGGTTATTCATCACAAATTGAAACACATATACAATATAGTGGAACACATTATGAAAGACTCCTGGGAGTTCCTGGGTATATTTAGGAAGGAATTGTGGTCCCCCAACGTAGTGTATGTCACAATAGATGTTCAGGATTTATTTTCATGTATTCCGAAGGAGGATGGACTACAGAGGTTCATCAATAGTATGCATCAAGTGAGTGGGTTAGGGCAGGCTGATATCTCACTTTTGACGGAATTCATGGATATTGTTCTGGACCATAATTACATTTATTTCGAGGGTGAGCACTACCGACAAAAACAGGGTAGCCATGGGCACAGCCTGTGCCCCTATTTATGCTAATTTGGTTCTGCTGGATTGGGAAGTGGAGTTCATTTTGAATTCTGTTTGGATGTCACACATCAAAAGATATGTCAGATACCTGGATGACATCTTTATTTTATGGGAGGGTGAAATTCCGGTGTTGTTGGAATTCATGAACTATATCAACAACACCACTGAATATCTCAAGTTCACCCACCAGTACGATAACAATGGTATTAACTACCTTGATGTTTTCATCTATAACAAGGGTGACGATTTTCAATCTCGTATCTTTAGAAAAGATACGTTCAGTAATGGGTATCTACACTACAGCAGTGCACACACATATAATACCAAAAGGGGCATTATTAAGGGGCAGTGTATACGGGCTGCTCGTATGACCACAGAAAGAGATTGTATGCTCAAAGAATTGGATTACATTGGGCAGTTATTCATAGACAAGGGGTATCCCCACAAGATGGTTAAGGACATTATATGGTATGTCAGTAAGGAATGGGGACATAAATACAAACCACTATTGGGGGTGGGTATTGCTAAGCACCCTGTCACAAGTGATGAAACCAACAAACCTGATATGGCAGTTACTGACAACATACATACAAAATCATGCATTATTAAATATGGTAGGCATTCTTGTGATGTCAAGAATATTATTACAAAGAACTGGAACATCTTGACCGGTGACCAGGGAATAAAAAATAAGATCACTGAAAGGCCACATTTCGTTTATAAAACAGGAAATAACCTTAAAAGAATTATAGAAATTAAATCTAATTGTCAACAGATTACTAAGGTACAGAAGACAGGTACTAAAAAGTGTGGTCAATGTAACTATTGTAAATACATTTTGGATACACCAAGTATTATTCTTAAAAATTGTTTAAAAAGTAAGATTTGGTTCTCCAACGGTAATTGTTTGACTAAACACATTATATATCTAAGTGTTTGTCAAACTTGTATGAGTTACTATGTGGGAAGACTGATCGTAGTTTAAAGAACAGAATATACGACCACACATATTGTATGAGGAAGTGTGACGTTAATAATGCATTATCAAGACATCTTATTAACAGTCCGCAGTGCAAGATATTTAAATTTGCTATTTTGGAAGTCATTACTCCTAACCCTCGAGGAGGTAACATCAAGGCAGTGGTGGGGGAAAGGGAAATTAAGTGGCAGATTAAGTTAGATGCAGCCACCCCCCCGGGCCTTAATGAAATAATCCATACCAAACCCTAAGTTAGGGTTTAATTTGATTAAATGTATATTTCAAAGTATCTCACATATTCATTATTGCTCCATTTTTAGACTATTTAGTCGTGGATTTAAAACTATCTGGTAGTTTCATATATATATTGGTAGTACTTTACATACTTATATTGTTTATTTTTGTATATAACATCCCTACAAAAGGTTTAGGCATCCACACTGGTATTATGTTAAAGATGTTTAATAATTTTTATCAGTGCAAAATGCAAGTATTTATTAGTTAATATTGTTGAAATTTTGTCATTTTGGTCATATATTGCAGGTATTTCATACCTATGCATATGGTTGTTTTTGTGTCAGTGTCATTGTTGTACAAACATTACATATTGATTTTTATTTTAAACTGATGTTTCAATGCATGGCAGTTTATGCTATGAGGCAACGAAGTTTTACTGATTCATTGAAAAAAGTTTAATTGAATAATTGTTATTAAGGGCGGGTTTTTAGAGTGTTTTTAATATAAAAGTTAATTAATTTTATCAAATGTTGTTCTGAAGAAGACAGTCTAGTACTGTAGAAAGCGCTTAACCACTGTTTTTTACAATAAATTAGTTTTTCCAGCATAGTTTTCGTTTTCCTAGTGAAGTTTTTGCCACTGGTTGGTGATTTTTTATTTACTTGTTGGTCACTGGGATATATCTGCTTTTGAAAAGTATAGAACAACCTATCAGATAAATCCTGATATATCTACCAATCAAAAAAGGGGAAGATATTGAGGAAAAACATCAAAAAATAAAGAAATACTTCTATGATATAAGTGCTTCCAAAGGGACTAATCAACCAACAAAAAAAGAAAAAATATATATACTCTAAACAGAACATCAACTCGGCAACCATGTTGGGACCCAGTACAAATTAATAAGTTTAAAGCACGAACGAATCCATTGTAAAAAAAGGATCTAAGCATGCAGCAAAAGTAAAATGGCAACCCCATAAAGTGAGCAAAAACCTTGACAGAACAAGGGTAATAAACTAATAAAGAAAAAATGACAGAAAGGAGCCTACTAAAAAGGCAATCAATCCTCAGAAAATGCATAAGTGCAAATAATAAACCAAAAGACAAGTCCATCAAAAAATGTATCAGATACACCATAAAAATAACAACTAATAACATAAAGCTTATTTGCACGCTTCTAGAGATTGTTCTTAACATAATGTCTTTACCTTTGACAGTAAATGCTTTGTTCAGTATAAAGGCGTAGTGATGGGCACTGCATTTGCCAACAGCTACGCCAACCTGGTGCTTGCATTATGGGAGTCTGAGACCACCCTGAAATCATTTGTGCTTTAAATTTGAATATTAATTTATACCAGCACCCAATATGGTTGCTGAGTTGATGTTCTCTTTAGAGTATATATTTTTCTTTTTTTGTTGGTACATATTTTTTATGTTTTTCCTCAGTATCTTCCCCTTTTTGACTGGTAAATACATGAAGATCTGTTATCTGATATGTTGTTCTATACTTTGTGCTGTCCTATAGGCATATAATTTTTAACCATTTTCAATTGGCAGATATGCCATTTCTTGGTATCTGATAGGGTGTTTAGGGTTTTAATTTGCTATACTAGGAAGTTTTGATTAAGTCATTTAAGTAGTTTACATTTTTAAGTCTTGATGCAGTGTTCAGTCTTTTGATATTTTTTGACACTGCATTGGTCTTTGCTGTTGAATTGATAATTTGTTTAGCTGTCTTTTAATTATTATTGGTGGCCATGCAAAGATTTGTTTTTTAATTGATCATCTTTTCTGTTGTACAGTCCTATATGGACATAGTTTTTTATTTATTTATTTATTTATTTATTTATTGCAGTTGGTTTACCAGGATAGTCCATTGGGCCATAAAGAACCCGTTTTCAATGGAGTCCTGGGGAGAAAAGCTCCACAAAGAAAATGTACATTCAACATTTGACAGAGAAAATGTAGGTACAGAGAGTTAATACAATGTAGACAGGATACAAGTGAAAACTTATCAAATATACAGTAGCAGTCATAACAGTTAATACATTGAGAAGAAAAATACTAGTAATCGAACAAATGTTAAACATTATACAGATTTGAGAACAAACATAGTAGCTATATAAAGTAGGATGAGATATTGGAGGACTATGAGTAGAGTTAGTTATGTAGGGTGGGAGCATGAGCATTCCCACTGTGATGCTAGATGTGAAAAAAGAGACTTTTTGAAGGTTGAGTGGTTGGAGGTGGTGCGGATGAGTGGGGGTAGGGAGTTCCAGAGGCGAGCGAGGCTGAAGGACAGAAGGCTTTTGCCTGGGGGATGAGTAGGTTTGTGCACTTCTAGTAGATTTTGATTATTTGACCTTAGAACTCTGTTAGGTAGGTGCATTTTAAAGGCAGAGGAAAGGGAGGGACAGAGGAAGGGGTTTTGAATAAGTTTATGGGCTAGGGTTAGTTGAGTGTAAGATAGTTGGTTGGGAAGTTCTAGCCATTTTAGTTTATGGAGGGATAAACAGTGGTGTGTGGAGGAGTTATGGCTGGTGGCGAATTTTGCAATTTTATTATAGCAGGAGGTAAGCTGTTTTTTTAACAAGGACTGAAGATTAGTTAGTAGTGGGGCACCATAGAGTAGGGAGGGGATAAGAAAGGAAGTAGAGAGAGTGATTTTAGTGGCAGATGTGAGGTAGGCATTCTGTCCACAAAGCATGCCAAGTTTTCGATGTCTTTTTTTGATGTTTATTTGCAGGTGAGAATTAAATTTGAGTTGGTTGTCGATTTGGACCCCAAGTAGTTTGGTCTCTGACACTATTTCAAGAGGTGAGTTGTTTTGACTAGTAATTAAGAATGTATTCAGGTCGGGAGGAGTGACTCTAGAAGGAGTAAATAACATTAGTTTGGTCTTGCTAGCATTGAGGGCTAGATGATTACTTAGCATCCATTGCTCTGTGGAGGAGAAGGCATCTTGAGTAAGTTTTTGTAGTGTAGTGATAGAAGAGGCAGAACAGATGATAGTTGAATCATCTGCATATTGGATGATGCTAGAGTATGGGATTGATTTGTGGAAGTCGTTAATAAAAATATTGAAGAGAAGAGGACCGAGTATGGAGCCTTGTGGCACTCCTGTAGGGTACTAAGGAAAGTGGAGGTGGCTTTTTTCCATTTTACAGCTTGGTTTCTGTTAGATAGATAACTAGAGAACCAGTTCAAAGAGGTGGAAGTTAGGTAAAGATTGGAAAGTTTAGTTAAGAGCAGGCTGTGTGAGATAGTAGCAAAGGCTTTGGAGAGGTCAAGAAGTAAGGTGGAAACAATTTGTCCAGAGTCACGGGCTTTATTTACAATTTCAAGGAAGGAGAGGAGGGCAGTCATAGTGCTGTGGTTAGGTCTGAAACCGTGCTGTGTGGGAGTTATAAGATGGTTGTCTAGGAGGTGAGGAAGGAGTTGAAGATGGACACATTTTTCTAGGAGTTTTGAAATGGGGGACAGGATGGCTATGGGACGGAAATTAGTAATGTTGTTATTGTTGCCACCTTTGTGTAGAGGTATAATAAAGGCTTGTTTCCAGATTTGGGGAACTGTACATTCTTGTAGGGAGCGGTTAATTAAGATGCTAATAGGGTAGGCAAGAGTTTCAGCTGCTATACTGAGAAAGTAAGAAGGGATATTGTCAGAGCATTGGTACATGGTTTCAATTTCTGAAGTAGTTTCTTTATAGTAGATGTAGGTATGGGATTTAGTGAGAAGAGGGTGCAGCCAGGAGGGGGGAAATTATGGGGTGGTGTAGATGAGGATAGAGTTTGCGTAGAAGAGGGGTAGAGGAGTTAGTGGGTGGGGAGTAGGGTATAGAAGTAGAGAGTGGGGGTGGGTGAGGGAGTATTGGATAGCAGGGAGGTGTTGGAGAATGAGGAGGTCAATTTGGAAATAGAGTCAATAAAGAAAGAATTAAATTGGGTCGCTAAATCAAGTAGTGGAGCATTTGGATCTGGAGAAGGAGTATCTGGTTTGCTAGGGTGGAGGAGAGTAGAGATCCCTTTCCAGAATTTTTGAGGGTTGTTTTTATTATGGTTTTGGAGTATAGAGAAGTAGTTTTGGCGATCAGAAGTAATGAGTTTTTTTACTTTATTTCGGAGCATTTTATATTCGTTAAGGAGTGGTGCTGTCTTGTGTTTTTGGTAGCGTGCCCAGACTTTGTCTCTCTGTCTCATGGTAGCAAGAGTACTTTTGGAGAGCCATGGGGCTGATTTAGTTTTATTCTTTTGTCCGTAAGGGAGCTTGGGAGTCTAGTAATTTTAAAAATGTTGAGTTAAAGTGTGAGACAGCATTGTCTAGGGGTAGTGTTTTTAAACAATTCCAGTTAATTGCTTGTAATGAGCTTGAAAAGGTTATTGGGTTGAAGTTTTTTTGGTCACGGATAGTAATGTAGTTGTGGGTTCTTGGAGGATAGTGGGAAGTCGGTGGGTAAAGGTGGGTATGTGGTCACCAAGTGGGTCGGGAAGAGTGCCACTGTTGGTGAAATAGTGAGGATGGGAGACTAGAATCCAATCCAATATACTCCCATTGGAGGAGTTTTTGGCAGGGTGAGTTATTGAAGTGATCAGTTGTGAGAAATTGTAGAGGTTGATGTTAATAGGATTTGTAGGAGTCTGGATAAGGGACCAGTTAATATTTACATCTCCTAGGATTATGGTTTCATTACTAATGTTAGTGGATAGCCAGGAAAGGATAAGTTCGAGTGTGGAGATATTATCACCTGGGGGATATAAAGGGAAGCTATACATATGTGTTTATGCTTATTGATTTGTAGTAGGGTGAGGAGAAGTTCGTTGTTAAAGTGTGGAATAGGTTTGTTGTAGGGAGTAACTACTAGGAGGAAGTAAATAGGAGGGCTACTCCTCCACCTCTTTTATGAGGTCTGTCTTTCTAATGATGGAGTAGTTTGGAGGAACAATTTCAGAGTCTTTAATGTGTGGTTTTAGCCAGGTTTCTGAAATAGTCAGGATGTCAGGTTTATTGTGTGCGAGCCAAGCATGAAGGTTTGGGACTTTGTTTACTATGCTTTGGGAGTTAAAGGAAGTGAGTAATAGGGATTTATTTGTAGCGGTTATAGTGGTGGGGCCTGGATTTGGATGGATGTCTCCAGATGTGAGAGTGCTAATCAGGTGTAATATGGAGTTGTTTAGGTGAGTAACTAGCAAGGAGATGAGATTGGGTTCTTTTGTGAAATGAAGGGCTTTGCTAGTAGTTGTGGAGATAGGGTAAGTATGGCAGGAGATAACTTTGTGTCGAAAAAGAAGGAGGTTTTCTGAGGGGTATAAATTGGGGGAAATAAGAGAGTATGAGTGTGAGAAAGGTGAGTTGTGGGGATTAGTTATGTGAAAGGGTTGGAAGTGGATGGAAATTGTGGGCTGAGAAAGATGGTAGAAAGAAGATTATTACTTCCCAACTCATGAATTTGTAGAGTTCTTACATTTGATAGGTCAGTTCTGATGTTTTCACAGTTCCATATGGAATTTCCATTTTTTAGTTGATTAAGTATTTTATATTGAAGTACTGCGGTGGTGGTGCTGTGGTAGCATTGTTGCCTCGCAATTAGACGTTGCCCGTTCGATTCTCAGTTAGAGTGTCTTCTGTGTGGCGACATGCGTGAATGGGCGTTCTTTCACTGAAGGTTGTGCGTTAGGCCCGGCAAGCCAGTATGTAAAAATCTACTGCCAATCATTAGCGGACTGGAGTTCTGCTGTGTCGACCCCTAACCGGGAAAAGCTGAAAGACACAAACAAACAAACAAACAAACAAGTATTTTATATTGACAATTATAGAGATTGCTATATATTTTTGTCAGACCTGCCTGCCTAGATAGTGTGTTCAGAAGTTTTAATGTGCAAGTTCGTTTGGTCAATTTTGACCAATAGCCAGTTTGATTCACATTTTTTGTTGAATGAGAGGCTGTCATGTGCAGAGCCTTGTCCTTTGTTTAGAATGATGATTTTCCTGTATTTTTTCTCCTTTTCTCATTTCTTTTTTCAATTTGAGTGTAGTTTACTTGAATTGATTTGTAAACTGATTGGCACTTTATAATTTCTCATTGTCATATGTTTTTCTAGGTTTTTAACATGGATTTAGATGTGAATTTTGACAGGCTTCCTTTTACTATAAATACTGTGTTTAAGATTTGAATGTCTGGTCTGAAGAAGCGGTGTTGTTTTACTGCGAAAGCGCTCACCACTTTTGATAATAAATGCTATTCACACTACTCAGTCACAGTAGCTTGGGGTATTTTTCTTTGTGCAATTTGCTTATTGTCTCAGAACAATTCAGACATGTAAAAGTTGTCAAAAACTACATTTCTGTTTACATTAGCCCCAGGATTCAAAAAAAATCCATATAGGCTCTGTGTAGAGCCTACATAGAATGTATCCATGTACACAGCCACAGTTCTTCGCAAGCAGAGTGCCATACATATTAATTATGGTGTGCTGCTGAGCACAGGAAAAATGGATATTGAATCCATGCAAGCAGCAGTGTAGAGGCAATCCCTTACTTGTGGACTGTCCAGAAAACGTCAGGACAGGTGGTAAGCATAAGACAGTATTTTATTTTATTTTATATTTTTATGTGTTGTTTGTGTGGTGCCGCATAGTGCTTAGTGATGCCGAGCTGCACTTATGCATATACACCTGACATCTGCTATATATCTAAAAATAGAAACTGAATGTAATCAATTGTAATTCTTTTCATTGTCAGACATCTAAAAATAGAAACCGAGTGTATTTAATTGTTATAGTTGAGTTGCGCTTAGCAACGCATAAACCCACACAGCTTCACTGTGCAACACTAAGAGGGATCTTAGTAGTATATCTGAAGATATACTGTGCCCCTGCACTATCTAAGTAGCTACATAGGTTGAGTCATGACCTACAGTGTAGTAGGTTCCGGGTTCCAGTCCTGACCAGTCATATGTTTTACATTTATTGCTGTGAAAATGTGTCAGGTGTCTGAAACATCAGTTTAATTTAAAATTAATTTTTTTTACATTTAGAAAAGCTGTGTGAGGCTAAGTGCTGTTTAAACATGGTCAATGGTCTGATGTTTGCACTTTGCCAAGTTACTCTTAAACAAGGTTTGTGCAAGTTTGCTTGATGCTCAGCTTTGCTGAAATGGTGTGCACGAGTCTGCTTGAAACTAAGTGATGCAGGGCTTTTTTGAAGGTTACAATATGATGTGTAAGGGTGGGAATGCAGCCTATATAAAGTCCAATAGGCAAGATTTTCACTCCCTTCATTAGAGTCTTCACTTGGCTGTTGATATGCTTAGTGATGCTGGAGAGGGACCATGCCTTCAGGTGCAGAGGTGGGGTGTGTAGGAGTCCAAAGTGTTTGCTGGACTTGTGATGAAACTCTATGAACCCCAGATGCTGCAGGGTGATTACCAGGGCTCAGAATGTAAGTATGAGTCCTGTGATTGGTTGGCTAGGGAACTTATCAGTGCTACTGGTACCCCCCACACTAGTGACTAGCGTCATCACCACTATGATGACCTGAAGAGGAGGAAGAGCGGAATTGGAAACCTTGGTCCAAAAAGCAGGGGCTAGGCAGACCCCACAGATATGTAAGTATCTTTGCCAGTACTTTAGAAATATACAAGCTGAATCTTAGCAAAACCGGTTTGCATAATGATTTGCTTCTCTTTCAATAGCTGCAGACAAGAGGGCTCACAATGTCCAGTCTCATGCAGGGTGCCTGGCCAGGATGATGCAAGAGTTTGGTACATAGGGAAACATAGGTTCATAGGTTCATAGGTAGGTACTAGGCTATCGGCCCGAGGGCCTATGTAATCCTAGGCAACAAGGTTCCCTGACTTAATCCACCCAAGAAAGTTAGTTTCCTGTGCCACTGTCAAGCAGAGACACAGAAGTGATTCCCGGGGTGTATTTCCTATTTCCCATCCACTCATCAAGATTTTTCTTGAAGAGCTGTAATGAAGAACTTTGCTTGACATAGATGGGTAGCCTGTTCCAGAGTATGGGAGGTCTCTGGGACAGGAATCGATCCCTCCAGCATGTTCTGTTTATTGTGGTGACAAGGTTTAGGTTCCTAGACCATGTAGCTTGGAGGGATTGGGATTTCTTTAGCTGTAGCATGTCCAATAGCTCTGGGTTTGACATAGCTTTATATGTTAGGCAGAGATCACCTCGGAGTAGGCGATATGCTACCAAGTAAAGCTGGAGTATTTTGAGACGGTCAGTGTAGGGCATCTGTTTGAGGCCAGTAATCCTCTTTATGAGGTACTTCTGTGGTAATAATATAATGCATAACATAATCTTATAAAAAAAACAGAGTTGGCAGTCTTAACAGTCAGGTATGAATTACCTGGGACATGTAACATGTTTAGTAATGTGTCACTGCCTACCTGAAATGGTAGAGCAAGTTAAATCAGGTGAACATGCAGTACTGTGTTGTATAGCTTCCAAACATTAGTTAATGTTGTGGTCTACCAATAGTAGGAGTCACTGTCCTGGTCTTCCCATTGTCTGAAATATGCTGTAGGTTAATGGATTATTTATGGGTTATCTTTTAGATGTCTTTCACAGCTATCCGTGGTCAACATGCCAGACTTGAAGTAACATTAATCAATAAAATCTAAAAGGTGATGGTCCTTTGATATGTAATGTTTTCAAATAAAAGCATGTTCACTATTCCTGTATTCCCTGCATGTGTGTTCGAATCTGACACCAGTCAATTGTAAAATGTTAATGAATAAAGAATGCAGCAAACACTGAAATAAATATAGTGCATTACCCAGAGTAAGGTTCAAGCCTGTGTTCTGCTCATTTTATCTGACATAATGCTGTATATTCCACCCAGGCAACGAACATGGTACATGGGTAAGGTTACTGAAGTCCTGGACTGCTATCCATGGTTTTTACTGTCAGATGTTAAGGAACATTTTCAGTACAGTTTAACTCAGGAGTGTGCTTTGAAAAGTAATCTTTTCAAATGTGCTCATTATTCCTGTAATCACTGCATGTGTGTTCTAATCTGACACCAGTCAACTGTTAGATATTAATGAATAAACAATGTCACCACAAATGTCTGAAATGCATGTAGTGCAATAACCAGAGTAAGGTTCAAGACTGTGCTCTGCTCAGTCTGTCTGAAATAATGCTGTATATTCCACCCAGGCAATGAACATGGTATATGGGTAAGGTAAGTGAAGTCCTGGACTGCTCTCTATGTGTGTATATATGCCAGATTTAAAGGAACATTATCAATAAAGTTTAAAACTTTACAAAACTGAACTACTGGTTACCTTACTAGATACAAAACCACCCTTACAAAACAATACTGAGATCTTAATCACCAAACTACAAATTAATACTTATAAATCCATTTATATCATTTGTTGTTATATACCCCCGGGTAACAATATTAATACCCTTGAAAACTTACTGTACTGGCTCTCAAACTCCTTCCCTCAGGAAACTATACTTCTAGGTGACTTTAATATCGATTGGAATTCTTGCATCTCCCAAAAACCCACCTCTCACATAAATCTCTATGGCTTTATCCAAACCATTACTGTCCCCACTAGAATAAACAAAACCAGCTCCCAACAAAGTACCCTAGACTGGATTTTAGTTAATAGCAACCCTATGATTTATACTACAGGCACACTACCTGATAATATCAGTGACCATTTAACCACTTTTATCACCAGACAAAGCAGCCCTATCTCTAATAATACTCAAGTTAGAACTACCAGAAACAAAAGCAAGTTCAACCAAACTAACTTCCAATTAGAACTTAAAGCTTGTAATTGGTCTCCCCTAAAATACTTACCCCTCAACGAAGCAGTCTCATACTTTAACAACAAATTCCTTCAAATCCTCAACCTCCATGCCCCTACTAGATTAATTAAAACCAAAGCAAAGCCTGCTCCTGGGCTAACAAGAGAAAACAAACAAAAAATGTTACATAGAAATAGAACCTGGGCCAAATGGCGTAGTACTAAAAACCCATCAGACCACCAAACCTTTAAACAACTGAGGAATGCAACAAAGAAACTTATATTCCTTGATAAAAAAAAATTATTATTGGAATTTCCAACATACCCAACACCAAAACCCCCAGAAATTCTGGTCAAGTATCAATAAACTACTACATCCAGGTAACTCTAAAACACCCACTCCTTCTAACCTCACTCAGAACATGCCTAACCAAATTGCTGATACATTCAACAAATTTTTCTCAGACACTGTCACCTCTCTTGCTTCAACTTTATCTCCACAGTCCACACAAGCACCTTATTCCCTCAACAAAAATCCCCCCTCTTTCAAACTGCAACCAGTTTCAACATATCTTATCTTTACTCTTCTTACAAAACTCAAACCATGTACCCCCTCAGCTGACCTTTCCCAGCTGAATACCTACAAATTGCAGCCAAAGTAATTGCCCTTCCTGTCTCCATATTAATTAATCGAACCATAACTGAAGGCTTTATTCCAACCCTCTGGAAAGTTTCTCATATCATTCCTCTACATAAGGGCGGTAACTCTTTCCAGCTCTGCAACTTCCGTCCCATAGCCTTACTTTCTCCATTAGCTAAAATCTTGGAAAGATGTATACATCGTCAACTACTTGACCATCTTCTCCAAAACAATCTTCTAGCAGACTGCCAACACGGTTTCAGACCCTATCACAGCACTACTACAGCACTCTTGTCATTCACAGACCATATTAATAAAAATCGGAACAACAACCTGCTGTCTTCAGCGCTATTCTTAGACCTCTCTAAGGCATTTGATATAGTCAACCATTCCCTCTTACTAAACATCCTCAAATCATTTGCCTTGGACACTCAAGCTACCCAGTGGTTTAATTCCTACTTAGAAAATAGACAACAAGCAGATCTTTGGGATAATCACATTTCATCTCTTCTTCCCATCACAATAGGAGTGCCACAAGGCTCAATACTAGGACCTCTCCTCTTTTCTATTTTTATTAACAATCTAAATATGTCCCTTCCTCAATCCATATGTATACAATATGCCGATGACTCAACACTGATATGTTCAGCATCCTCCCCAATTAAGCTACAGACCACTACACAACAAGTCTTCACAGCAGCAGAAAACTGGTTCTTTCAGCATTGCCTCTTACTGAATCCCAAAAAGACTAAATTATTACTTTTTACACCATCACAGAAATCTTCGGCCTTTACCTTCGATATAATTTCTAACAATGGCACAATAATATCCCCTGACTCTACTACCAAACTTTTAGGTGTCATAATAGACCATAATCTCAACTTCGATGCCCATATTAACTTAACCATCAAGTCAGTAAATAGAAAACTTGGATCTCTCTACAGACTCAAACCCTTCCTTACTACCTCAGCCAGAAGGACTATAGCACAAACGCACCTACTCTCTACCCTTCTTTATGCCTCACCTATTTTTACAAACTTATCAAAATCTAATTTCAATAAACTAGCAATATCATATAATAATATTACAAGATTTGCCACAGGAGCCTCTTTTCAAACCCATCATTGCTCAAATCTTAAACAACTAGGCTGGCTAGAATTACAAAATCAAATATGACTACAGCAACTTACCATCACCCATAAACTCTTCTATCAACCTTCTAATACCACAATACTTGGTACCCTTATTTCTCCTTATAAAAATCGATCTTCCTTGCGCCCCGCCACAAAGCTACTAGCAGCACCCTATAAATCCAACAATAAAGCTGGGGACTGTTTGTTCTCCAACTGTATTGGACCTATCTGGAACAAGCTTCCAAGTGAACTCACTGCTATTACTTCTTTACCCACTTTCAAGAAGCACCTAAAAACTTTGCTTAACTCTCAATGGCTCTGTCCTTGTACAAACCCTGACTAAACTTTTATTCCCTCTACCTTTTTTTCACCCCCTCAAACCTTTTCTAGGTTCTTTTAGTATTTTTGTTTGTACCTTCAAGAGGCAGCTAAAAACTGTGCTTAATTCCCAACATCTCTGTCCTGTACAAACCCTGACTAAACTTTCTATTCCCACAACCTCTTTTCACCCTTAATAATAACAAAAAAAAAAAATTCTTGCAATTTTATTTCAAGTATTGCAAAGTCTTTTTCTTGGTAATGCTTATGAACCAGTTTATTTTTGTAACACCTTCCTTTTGTATACTATTTCTGATTTGAATGTATAACAACTCTTGATTATATAAACCCATCTTTTTGTGGAGCTTTTCTCCCCAGGCCTCTACTGAAAATGGACATATATCCAGCTAGACTAGCCCGGTCAACAAATGTAAAATAAATAAATAATAATAAATAAATAAAACAGGATTGTGCTTTGTTAACTACTGTATTCAACTAAACTGCTCATTATCCATGAGTTCACTGCATTTGGTTTCCAGTGTGATACCACACACAGCTATACATGTGTGGAAATGTAGGGTTTCACACAAAATGTTGCAATAAAATTCATAAAGGAGAATAGTGTTTTGAGAATTCATGGTATTGAAATAAAGTGCACATAATTCCTGCAGTCACTGCTTGTGGGTTCTACTCTCATAGCAGCCAGCTGACAAATAACCAGCTGTCTAGTGTATTTATTGTACATGAGCATACCTCTCAACTGTCACATTTTGAAGAATGTAATGACTGGTGCCTCATATGACTGGCCATTGATTATCAGATACATGACATTACTTGGAATGCAATTTATTGACAAATCCATTTGCAGTACACCTTGGTAGTAATGTATGAGCACAACTATGTAAAATAGTTCTCTGTATTTGTACCTGTGTACCAGCATTTGTTATTGCTTGGCCCATACTATCCCATGCTAACAGGTTCAGTGGTATGTGTGCAAAATCATCTATACAAGGATTGCAGTCACTGTACTCATAACTGAAATTGCACATCTGTAGAAGCATGTATTAGTCTATGCAGTAATACCTGTGAAGTTACTAAAGGTATGTTTTTCTCTCTTTCCCCACCCCTTACCTTCTTTAGTTTATTAATGTTGTTTATTATTATGATTTCATATCAATATATTATTTGTCACTAACTGGTATGTTGGCCTTATGTATTATTTCATACTGATTTACTGTTAACATACTTTCCTTATTGTTTTTTATTGTTGTGTTCCTCATAATATTCCTTTACATGTCATTTGATTAATCAATATTATCTTCCATTATGTTAATACTAACATTTGTTTTTTATTTATTTTGCTAACTTATGTTTATAATTAATTTACTGCAGTGCAAAAAGGTAGACCAGTTCCTGGTGCTCAATCTACTTTTGTGCCTCCGGCCATGCCACCAGGGTCCAGCACATCTGGGGCACAGCCTGGTGGTGCCCCTTCTGCTCCCACTGCACTACCTGCAGAGTTGGGTTCTTCTGCCCCACAGGCTGAGGCTGGGCCCCCACTTGGGGCGGAAGTGGAGGGGATGATTTTGTCACCCATGAGGAACTGCCAGGTATGTTGCATGGGTTGCTTTGCCAAACTGTCAGTGCACACCTATGCTAGATGTAGAGCATGCTGTCCATTCTGGTAGGGCAGCCTCATCCTGGACTCCAGCATCTACCACTGCCACCACAGTGGCAGTGAAGGAGCAGTGCTGACAGTCCCATGGGTGAGGACTTGAGTCACACTACTGCTGTGTATGACACTCATGGAACTGGGAGTCCACAACAGCCTACCCATCCAAGCTGTTCACCACCCTATTGTGTCACACACCAACCATAAATGCTGTCTTGTCTGTCTACAGAAGTTTCCTCACCTACCTAACTTACTTCCCCCACATGTACCTATGTTCCTTCTCCAACATTCCACTCTCACCTTAAAAAAATGGGCACTTCTCCCAATAAAAAAATTCTTCCCATACATAGCTCTCCATTTTGCATACATGTCCACTGGACCACACATAGTTTGGCCCAATTGGCTTGACAATGCACTTATGTTGTCATCACCCCTCTCTGGGGGTTACACTCCAAATTCAGCTAAAAAATCTGTGAAAGTGCACAGTTGCTAATGTTTGAAAAAATGAATAGCTATGGTTCTGTCCTACACTCGTCTTGCACATACCTACCTAACTTTTACTATGTTTTCCCCCTGCTTGCATCCCATTTCACCACTCTCCTATGTCTCCATTTTTCTTTTCTTTAAAGATTTTTTGCATGATACAGCAAAGTGTGCTATGTTGCTCTGGTATGAAAAATAGAGCTACATTGATATATGCTTTTGAAAAAAAATATTAATCACTTTCAAAAAGTAAACCTGCACCCTACTTTGAAACCAGGACCATTGCACCTGCAGGGGAGTAGATCAACCTGCCAAGCCACAGAGCTGCTAACTATTACATGTGCTTTAATTAAAACAAAGAAATGCCCAAGTTCATATCATTAAGAGAGTTGAAGCGATGCTATGCATCACACATCACCACACAAATCAGCTAAGAAATTAGTAGAGAAATAGCACTGTAATTGGCACTGTCATACAGAAATACATCACTATAAAACCACACACATAAGCTTAGATATAAGTGAGGTATCTAATAACAGGTAACCCTGCAATTATGTGTACAACATGTAAGAATACACTTTCTAAAACATTAATGGAAAATAGGTTTTTAACTGGGACTCTGGTATACAAATACAGTACTCTAAAGCCAAACACATAGTAATGGATGTAAGTGTAGTATTTTACAGCAGTTAACTGTGTAATGATAACTGCAACACATAAAAAACACCTGTTGTGACAGTGACTCTGTAGCACAGTCTGTAAAATGTGTTGAAAGCATTATTTTTTAGTATACATGGTCCTGGTTTCAAGTAGAGCTAGATCTAGCAATGAAAATACATGTATGTGGACATCATCATTATAAATTGTGATATGTATGTCTGTATCATCACCTATTTATCCACCCAAAGCAGTACAGTTGGAATATCATGTCTGCGTCTAAATAATAGAGGACGTAGACCTCCAGATTGGACTGCTCTTAATTAGTCCTAGTACACCACTGGAAAGTACAGAGAATGTCAGGACATGCATTAGCCTGAATTCCCAGAGGGTTTTGAAGTGTGTACTGAAATTGTGGCCCAGTAATATCAGACTACAGTCCACAATGATTTGCTGATGATATCACACACAGCCACAGCTGTAGAAGTAACAAATATATGGAGGTTGAGCTAGACACAAGGGTTGCTAGCACACATTGAACAGGGGATTAGCATAACATAACATGACTTGGCTGTTGTTCCACTGCATAACATCATGGTTAATGTACCCCCTACCTTTTCCATGTATGTGATCCTGACATGTTTCCCATTTTGTTGTCTTTCAGGAAATATGTATCCTTGAGGGCCCCTTTTACAAATGCTGAAAATGACATCATCCTGGGGACCTTGCATCAACACCATCAACTCCTGCTGTCCAGGGGAGGCCAAACAGGGAAGAGCAGGCAGCATTGCTGGCTGATCTGGATTGTGATCTGAATGCTACTGGTCACCAGAGCAATTATATGAGCAGCTGCAATGCAGTGCTACCAATATGATCAATGCTGCATGCAGAAGAGCTGCAGATGTAGCCAAGGATCATGGTGTCACTGGTGGAGGGCCTGCAGTGGAACAACCACTGTCAGCCACTGAGGAATTCTTAATGAACCTAGGAACACAGAACAGTTCCCAGGCATCCATTACATGGTATATTGTACATGTGAGTGCCACTGTTTCCACACAAGAGAAGCATCCAGGCATGCTTAGTTGGATCAGCAGTGGAATACTGTAGCATTCAGTGTGTCAGGGTGTACACAGTTTTATGTGGGTGTCAATATTTTTTGGGAGGAGGAGGTTAGTTGCAGTTTGAATCTCATACTCAGATTTTGACCAACATACCAATTAACATAGTAGCTACTGTAAATGTGAGCTATTTGGATATATTAGCTTGTTGTACTGTAATATGTGGTGCTGTGTACATTACCTCTCCCTCAAATTTTCACAGGGCTATCAGGAATTGGAAGTGGACATGCAGCTGCTCCTGGTAAGCACAACACTGTTTTGTTAGAGATGTAGATTTAGTGCAATGTATTCAATAAATTGTCATCCCAGGCTTGCCAGCTGGATCGATGTATTGTCTGCATGATTGCAAACTGCACAGATATTTTCCAAATGAACACTGTTTAGAATCATACCTATGCCTTGTAGGTGTGTCCACACTGATAGATTTGACAATATTTTCAGGACATTACAGATTGCCATATATGTCAACTGTGCAGAGGTTTGCCAAATGTCAACTGTGTGCATCATTGTTGCTCATGAGATTCTTGATTAAAGAGCTTTTTATTTACAAGTAACTACAGATGTTTGTTAGCAAATGATGTCCTCATGTCTAGTATATGAGGTTGGGAGTTAAACAAGTCTGTAATACTGACAGCACTCTATACAGCTTAATATATATTGCAAGACAGCACTGCAGAGCATAGTAGTGCAGGTATTAATGTACTGCTTACTGCTTTTCCCTTTTTATCTCAGGTGACCAGGGAGTTTGTTTCTGTCCCTTTCACAACCTGATATTAGTGTATCTTCAGACTCTGATGATGATGGTGGCCAAAGTGAGGCAAAGCTGGGGGTTAAAGGGGCTGCATCTGTCAAAGGTTGACACCCCTCCTCTGCCCTCATTATCACCATACACAGCCAGTATGGCTATGCATACCCAGTCCCCTGAAGCCACAGATATTGAACAGTCATAGAGTGGGGACATTGAACAGGAAAGTGCAGCTACTTTGGCTGCAGTGAATGCCGATACTGGCCATAGCTAAAGAGATTGTGAGGCTCCACAGAGGCAGATTGATATGGGTGCTCATAGGGTTGCCTGGTGTCATTCCAACAGCTGATGCAGGTGTCTTGTCATGTGTCACTCGGTGTATGTTTAAGGCTGTTATGGAGGCAAAGGCACATTCCAAAAGGAGCTCCAGACAAATTCTCAGGGCTATGAATGCAGCACAGTCTGACATCCCTGACTACCTCCACCGAATTGCTGATACCCTGGATCTGTTGAGGGATGCAGTGGAAAAATGTTGGTCTGAGGCAGATGGCAGAATAACTGTCTTAGAACGTACATTGTCTGTGATAGAATGTCTGGTTGGAGTTGAGCATCAGACTCATGTATGTAGGTCAGCAACTATATCTGCTGAGGGTCATCGTGGCCGTGCAAAGTCATGCTCATGTAATGGAAGGACATCCAGCATTCAAACGGGGAGTGTGCTGTCCACACCAAGATATGGCAGGCCATGGGCTCATAGTCCTGGGCATTCCCATGGAGGGCATGGTTAAAGCAGACAGCAGTTATCCTTGGGTAGTAGCCCAGCATCTGACCTTGGCCATGTAGGTGCCAGTCCAACTCCTGGCAGAGCCAGTTCCTGTGTTCGGGGGTGGAGACAGTGCACAGTCAGCTCTACCATGCATGGTTCAAAGCTGTCCAACATACTGACAAGTAGGGCTAGCACTGAGATTGACTGGCCTCACACAGATGCTCACACACCACTGTCACAATCAGGTCACCTACAGACACACACGGCACATATCCATGGTCTGTCTTGCCTGCTTCCTTTACTGACTCAGACACATGCTTGTCAACCTATTGGGTCAGCCTAGGCCTCCTGCACCTCTACACAACACCCTGTGCAAGCAATGATACATGTGCCACATCTCTGTCATCTTTGTCATCGATGCAGGGAAATGAAGCTATGTGTCTGATGCACAGGGTGACTATCTAAATTACTATGTATTTGTTTCATCCATTGTTGCCTTTGACATGCCACTTGTACTGGTCACTGTCAGATATTGTTTGCTTCCATTTGTAATGAATAAACCACATTATTTTGTGTACATCACGTTGGATGATATTGTAATGGCTGTATACTTACATAATGAACAGTGTGTCATGGAACTGTTTATGTTTCAGTTTCAGGATTGTGTAGGACACACCTATGGGTACACAGGTGCAATAAACCCAAGATCACCAGAGAACAGGATGCAATGTCAGCACAGAAGAAAAATATCTTCAGCGAGGTAAAGCAGTATAGGTGCATGGCTCCATAAGTTCATATGTGTATAACAGGCTAACAAGAACAATGGCTTCTTTCAGCCTAGACACGCATCCCTAATTTCTGTCAACTTCTGGTACCCTTGATAAGTGTAAGCAGGGTTTTAGGAGCTGACACATCTACAAGCTGTGGCATATGAGATGAACCATGTACAATTTCTCTGTGATAATAACAGACACTTGTCCTAATCCAGTTATGATTGTCTTGTTCCACATCCCATTGTCTAACTTGCACATGATGTGCATTATAGCAGAAGTGTGCCTCACATGGATGGGGAGAATGTTACATATAGGGTGTTTTGTGTGGGTTACATACCTATCTCTCCAGCATGTCCTATTTATACCACAGTCAATGTGTGGCTGTGTAAAACAGGTAATCATCGTGCTAGTCCTTTCTTGGATATGCAGGAGGTACACAGTGAGATATGACAGCCATACACCCCCCTCCAAAGCATGTAGGAGACAGAATACCCATCTACTGCCTTGACATGGTCTGCATAGACATGTTATGCACACTGTGTATTAGTGTATTGTGGAACCTCTGTATTTGTTACAGTTGTCGGATATGCCTGTGAAGTTACATAGCAAAGGAGGCATTGCATTCCATGATAGGTGTGGTGAGTGCTAAATACAGTGTAACAATGTCATTCTGGGATTTACATGCCATACCTTTCTCTATAGGTTGTGCAACATTGAATGAATCCTCAAATCCCACCAACCAGTGAATGTCAAAGGCTACATCACTCTCTGTTTCTATAAAGCCCTGACTAATGGGTCAACTGTTGGAGGTGTGTGGTCAATACTATAATTTCCTGGGGTAGGTGACTTCCAAAAATATATTATTGTGCATTCCTTGGCATGAAGTATCTGTCAATGGCTCTGACAACAACGGAATGTGTGTTTCAGCACATCCTGGATAACTGTTGATTTTGTGTGGGATTCAGTGGCGGCTCCTAATTTGCAATAATCTGCAAATATATTCATTCTGAGGTCACTGACAGTGGCCGTGACTGCATAGAAGGATATGGCTAGGAGGGGTAGTCCCAGGAATGATGTGAGGAAAGTACACTGGTGACTGGCCTCATTGTAGCGGTAGACCACCCAATGCTATCTTCCAGGATAATGACTGTCAGACACTTGGCTATCCATCGACTGACATACTAGTTTGTAAATAACCTGCACAGTGTTTCAATAATGCCTGATGGCCCTAATGTTGTCAAATTTCTTCTCAGGCCATGGTAGGGGGAGTGAGCCATTTTCCCCATCATCCATTGCATAGTTTAACACTGAATGAGGTCCACTGGTTAGGGTAGGCATGATCTGATATTGAACAAAAGAAACTGGGTTTGGTCCAGTGTCTGCAGGTGTTCTACATTGTTAAAGATCATTTCCATGATATGTCTTTTCATGGCTTTAAATATAAGAGTACTGAGACATCTGGGAACAGTGCTTGTCACTGGATGCTAGCTGTCCTGTGTGCAACTAAGTATTACAGTTAATTCCATTATGGTTTCCAACAAGATAGTTATCCAGGATGTCTGTGCCTGTACACAGCAACAGAAAACAATGATGGGGAAAGTCATACATACTCCCTGTGAAGGTATGGAAGGTGTGTTTATACAGTTATTCTGTAGCTGGACACTACACAAGCAGTGTGTACTGAAATGACACAATTACCTTGTGAGGAATGCTGACAAGATGGGAGTCCCCTGCAATGCTAGTGCCTGGCTACTACTACTACTGCTGGTCTCACCACAACCACTCTCTCCTGGGATACCATGCTCCTATACTTTGTCTCTCATCAGAAGCAAAACATTAGTACCAGGCTCAACATCAGGAGCAGGCCACAGCCTACTTGTTCATCTGCAAAGCTGTCCCACATCATGCAAGGCTCTGTAAGCTTCACATACCCTTTTCCAGGTAGATGCCTTAATTAGCAACCAGAACACTCATTTGAGTTTGGCATATATTATGCCTTGTATTCCAAGGTTGTTAGGATTTCACTAGGGTACTGACCAGATGATGAGTCATAGCACAGCCAGAGCATCACAATATAATGTTCAATGTCCAGTAACATGGACATCTAAGATTGCTCAAACAAGCACCACAACATCATTAAACCATGTTGGTGACAATTTTACAGCAGTTCATGCAGCTTGACCTTCAACAGCTTCATGGTGCACATCTGTATGATATGGATCTGAGGCCTACTGCAGAGGAGTGGCCACCTTTGGCCAAAGTATGTGTACCTCACACATGTCCTAGGTGTGTCATACTGTACATTTGTGCAACCAGAACACATGTCTGTGTTCCCACATCATGTCACACAAAACCCAGTTTGCTGTCTGGTTGCTTGAGGGGCATTGTAGACTAGCAAGGCCAAACTAATGACTGCAAAGTTGAACAAGGTATCTGCATGCACAGATATCCACATCTCCATTGCAAGGGTTGCCTACAGATAGTGTGTTTGAGGCTGTCAACCCCAAGGGCATAGCAGCATGACCCTAATTTAGCTGGAGTTGTACACTGTCACATTTGTAGGTATGCTATTGCCTAATAACAGGATTATGGTTAATCCAAGGGCCACATGCCTGGCAAAGCATTGTACCAATTCAAACATGTTATGACATGCTGTCAGATGCTGTGTTACCTTAGGAGAACTACATAAAGGTGATAATATTTTACAGTTCAACATCTATCATGCCACTACCCAATGATGGGCTGCTGTAACGTACACACAAGCAAGGCTCTATTGCTAATGGCATTATCAATGACTGGTTTTGAGATCTGGAAAGTGTCCCCACCCCTATACTCGTATGCCAGACAAACACAACATGTAAGAAATTTGACTATATTACAAACCTTGAGTCCATACTGTCTCTCTCATTGGTCAGTACATATGACAATGAGCAGTTTGCCAACATGCACTCCTTACCACATACTCCACCCACACCCACATCGCAAGCACCTGCATGTGTTTAGCTCCTTACCAGACACATATGCACTCAACACACAATTTCAAGCTCACTATACATAATCATACATCTGCAGAACACAGTACACATAATAGCGCATGGACCACTGTCTCAATGATCAAACACCTGAGGTAAAACACAAAGTCAAACCTATTATTCATAGAGGATTACATCATGAGACACACTGATGTCCCTCACACCAGGCTATATATGTGAAAGGTTACATTTAGTTGTCTGTGAGGTGCCAGGATATGCCATACCACACATGCATGCAGGTCTGTCAACATCAGGTAACATTATGATGACTTCATAGGTCCTGTTGGTGTGTACAGATTGAGACATATCTCAATGGACTGTATGCAGTCACATGACTGAGCTTACAGACTCTGTGTTTCCAGCAGGTATGCTCATAGCCTTCAGCTGCATTTCACCTCCACCTAGGATGATGGCTCAATACATATGGAAAATGATTGAAGTCAATAAATGGCCTATCGTGTGGTGTCATTATAAGGGGATCCAGTGCATGTCAGCTGGGGTTGACTTGCTCAACAGACCTCTATGCTTTGCCACAGATGGTATTCCTCTGTCAACCTTGGGAGCTTATGTACTAGCTAGGCTCCTGATATCCACATAGTGAATCTTATAGGTGGTGTCTCAAGGGAAAACTTTCCAATGAGGAAACGCCATCTTCAAACAACATCACAGTTATGCTGCTACATGCTAAGATTGCCAATACTACACACCACTTACAGGAAGGTGTCCCCACCTTGGAAGATGCAGACATTTGTGCAATCAAATACACCTGGTTCAAGGCTGTGGACAGTAGCACATCTCTACCAGGCTACAAGACCTTTCACATATTCAGACGTCAAACTGAAAGTATGCCAGGTAATGCTGGTGGTGTATCAATAATTGTTAAAGATAGATACACATCTAGATTGGTTAAACAGTGTGATTCCTTGGAGTCACAGCAGGTGTTATTCACTGATGGAAGGGCACCTAATCAAGCCATTGCCAGCCACAGGAGGATTTCCATGAATCATGAAACCCATTGTGCTTATTTGAAGCTACTTGTGTCTATCAAGATACATCACAGCATCATGCTGTGGGTGACTTTCACTAACCAGCAACTGTGTTGGTTACTCATGCTCAAACTCACTTGCCCAAAGTTTAGGCCACGTCCTTAACTAAAATGCCCTGAACAAATGGAGTGACATCCCCACAAGGAGAGCTGATGTACCGCATCAGGTGCTTACCAATATGTGTAACCACTGTAGAACCTGCACTGTGAGGTCCTCCCTGGAGAGATCTGACCACAATTTTGTCTACTTAAAAGTAAGACTCACACCTGAACCCCCCCCCCCACAGCAAACACAGTAATAAACTTCAACAAAGCAAATTATAACTTCCTATAGGGTGGTTCAAGTAGCTTGACTGCACCTCCCTCCTCAGATTGGACAGGACTCTATGTCAAGCTCTACACCAATGCTTTATGTAAGCACCTGTACAACAGCATAGACTTGGCTGTACCTAACAGGAGGAAAGTGAGCTCCTCATGACACATCAAACTGGGAGTGGTCATGTAATCCCCCAGTCATGTCAATCTCCTACAATAAGGTCTTCATAAACAAATGCTTGTTGGTATACTTATGGCCATAAACTCCATGCAAATGTGTATGCAGTATCATTTTCATTGGTAACACCAGTGTTTCTGATAAGTAGCATATCAGTAGCAACACCTGTTCTACATACTGATGGGTGATAGACATGGCCACACTGGTTTATACCTACTTTACTGTACATCACCATGTCTCCCCAGTGGTAAAAAGGGAAGTATATTATGCTCATGTCATTACTAAGGTCACTGTCAACCGATGATGATGTAGTTATAAACTCTGTATACTCTTCCCTCAGCATGGCAATATTTCAGTGTAATGGCCATTTTTTTCATGTACCTTTCCAAGCACCAGTGACAGTTGCACACAACACAATGGTTCCTCACAAGGGAACTTCAAGTCCCTGCATCTGTCCTACAGGGATCATCTGAAATAAATGTCATTGTAGCGTGTGTCATATAGAGTACTCAAATGTGATCTCTGCCTTGCATACAGCGCAATGTGTGACCCTGTTGTACTGGAAATGCTGCATATCTGTAGGTGGAATGCTACATGGATTACTCAGTGTAAGGACATTAACCTGGTATGAGACATTCCTAATATATGTTGGTGGGGGAGATATGTCTACCAGAATTTAACAAACCTTTGCAACAGACTCCCACCTAATGGTAAGCAGAGCACCTCATTGGCTGTCTTCAGACGCAATCTGTACTATTGTCAGGATGACCATCATTTAAACAAAGGGCTTCTGCCTGTGTCCCTTGTGGACAGGGGCAATATGTGCTGATCATGTAACTATGCTTAAGAACTTGACTAGGATTTTAAGAGGCTAGGGCCATTAGGCTACTAATATGCAATGATCTCCTGATCACATATGCTGATGTAAAATGGTCTAACATTCACACCCACAAACGTGGCTACAGTAAGAATAGTACCTCAACCAATTAATGTTTTCAGAACACTGTACAGCACACACATTCCAAGTTGGCTGCAATTAGATTAGTACCCCTACCTTTCTAATGGTACACAATACAGAACACAGTACTTGACGCACACGCTACAACTCAAGTCTGCTATTAGCATCTGTTTAGGTAATGTTATGCTAGATGACATCAGCAGGCCTTTTTGTAGTCAGGAGTTTGAAGGCCCACATAACCTGCTACAACCAAAAAACTACAAAAC
This sequence comes from Protopterus annectens, assembly GCF_019279795.1. Classification (NCBI taxonomy): domain Eukaryota; kingdom Metazoa; phylum Chordata; order Ceratodontiformes; family Protopteridae; genus Protopterus; species Protopterus annectens. The sequence continues at coordinate 563,337,630 of NC_056737.1, read as the reverse complement.
CATAGCTCTTTCTAAGTCAGTGTGGTGATCATATTTATTTTGCAGGGAGATGCACACACATGCAAACATACCAAGTGGCTTGGAGTGAGATTAGAACTGCTACCTGTCTAGCCTTCTACACTACAAATCACAGTATTTATCACACATGCTGTGGCTAAACTCTGACATCAGAATGGTAGTTGGTATTCTTAAGGTACATGACATCAGCAAGCCTTGTGGAAGACAGGAGTTTGGAGGCCAGCATCACTTGCAAGGGGCAAAAAGTGCAAACCAATTCAGTTTGGTAATCAATGTGGGATTCCCATTTGTTTTGCAGGGAGATACACACACACACACACACACACACACACACACACACACACACACCAGGTTGCTGGAGTAAGAGTAGAACCCTTGTCTATCTAGTCTTACACACTACAGCTCACAGTATTTATTGTACATGCCATGGCTGAAGTCGGTTTTATATATGACTGCAGGCAACTACTTGCAGAGTGCATAAACTAGGCTTGTGCTGAACATCATGTGTGGCCTGCAGAGTGACATTGCTTACAACTGTTTTCAGCATTCAGTAGCCTAGCAGTCAGATAACTTTTTTATCCTAGCTATGTGGCTACAGTACCCATTTCGGCCATATGTGGGTTTTGCATTTAGATGGGCAAGCCTGTGGTCAAAAATAATGTGCCCTGTCAATGCATGCATACACAACATGATGCATAACACAACCTGTTCACCTGTTGGTGTATGTGCGGTGACATCCAGCAGGCACAGAGGGTTGTAAGTAAGTGCATTATCTACTGCTGACCCCTTACTTTTGGTCCTTTGAGCAACATTATATATGTGTGATAGTTCAGTTTAATCACCATTATCAGGGTATGTAGGACAATACAGACATATACACACATATAAACATATATATATATATATCTATGTATATAACAGGTACATATATATAAATGAAGGTGTGTGTGTGTGAGTTTTTGTGTGATACACACACACACACACACACACACACACACACACACATATATATATATATATATATATATGTGTGTGTGTGTGTGTGTGTGTGTATGTGTGTGTATATGTGTGCGTGTGTGTGTGTGTGTGTGTGTGTGTTATGTAGATATATGGAAAGAGACAGGAAATGCATGTGTTTACATATATGCAGTATATATTTATATTGATATATATATATATATATATATATATATATATATATATATATATATATATATATACAAAACAAAAAAAAAAAATATATATATATATATATATATATATATATATATATACATATATGCACACGGGTCTCATTTAGGTGATTAAAGTCTTAGAACTTCAAATTTCTTATGGCTGACACCATATGATCGAAGTTTTAAAACTTTGATCACCTAAACAGAGATCTCCATACAGCACGGAACATGAAATTATCCCTTTTCCTCACTGTAGTGCAATCTCGGAGTTGGTATATTTAAATAGCGGGAGATGTGAGGGGTGCTGCACCCATGTAGGGGGGTGCAGGAGTTCATGCATAAGCATCTAGGATTTTTTTTTGTTTGATTTTTTTTTGTTGTTTGTTTAGATGTTCGAAGTTTTAAAACTTCGATCATATTGTCCTGGCCATATGAAATTCAAAGTTCTGCAACTTCGATCATTAAATGGGACCCATAAATACATGTAGAGATAGATAATATATCTACAGGGAGAGAGAAAGATAGTGACAAACAGATATGTATACTTTATTTATTTATTTATTTATTTATTTCCAGTTTGATTACCGGGGAAGTCCACTGGGCCAGAACGTACCCATTTTCAGTGGAGGCCCTGGGAGAAAAGCTCCAAAAGCAAAGCAAATACAATCTAAGTTACATAGTATAAAAGATAGTAATAAAATATATACATTTGGAATAACATTACATTGAATACAGTTAGTAAAAAGCAAATACACGCAGTATACTTCAAAAAACATCATTCAGGATGGTAGATACAATAGATTTAGTAGTTTCCTTAAGTAGCAGGTTTGACTGTATGAAAAGAAGGTGTAAGGTTACATGCTATTTACAATATTTACATATGAGGAGTAGAGAGAGAGAAAGTACATAAACTGAGAGTAGAATATAGTTTGATCAAGCAGTGATCGAGAGAGAAAAAGAGAAGAAAAGAAGATAGTATTAGGGTAGAGTAAAGAGAAAGGATGTAGAGGGTTCAAGGGGAATTTATGTAGATTTATGTAGGATGTAAGCAGTAGGAAATAAATAAATAAATAAATAAATAAAATAAGTGTTTTTTTTTCTTGATTAGCAACCTGCAAAGTGTCACTATAGATGTTCAAGATTTAATTTCAGCCTTTCCTCATACTGAAGGAATAGAAATGTTCTACCAATTCCTATGTGGGAATTCAGGGTTTAAACACACTAACATTCTGACCCTATAAACCCTTATGGAAGTGGTTTTGGAAAACAATTTCCTAATGTTTGAGAATCAGGTTTTTAGGCAGAAAAAAGGGTTAGCTATGGGTGCCTCATGCACCCCAATTTTCGACAACATTGTCCTGGCACAGTGAGAACAACAGACAGTGTTCACCTCAGAATTTGCAAATAGCTGATCCCTTTATGGGAGGTTTTTGGATGACATCATTATTGTTTTGACAGACCTATTTTTTTTTTCCTTTTTAAATTCTAGCACAAGCTTCCTAAAGTTTACAATGGAGGTGAACCAAAACAGGGTGAATTATTTAGGCATTACTCTTATTAAGGACAGAGTAGAAGGGAAATTTGAGTCTACCTTGTACAGAAAACCTACATACTCTAATTCATTTCTTTACTTTGATAGCTGGCACCCCCTTCACCAGAAGAAATCTCTTTTGAAGGTGCAGTATGTAAGGCTGGCTAGAATGGTGAGCAATAAGAACACTTCACCTTAAAGGCAATGTTTGAAAGGAGGGGTTACCCTGAGATTTTTCTTGAGCAACATACTTTACAAAGTGGTAAGGAAGACAGAAAAGGGTCATTTCACTCACTCTGCTAAGGTCGAATATTACATCTTATGGCCTGTTTTCCCCGAGCCGAGGTGAGCGCTCTAATGTGGGGGGCCAAAATAGGAGCAAGGGTAACTATCCAAAAGGGTTGATTTTAACATACAACCTACACTTTGACAGTATTTGTCACATTATTAACAAAAATTGGAGCTTTTTTGGTATTCAACAAAGTTACGTTGACAAGGTTGGGCCCAAACCTATAGTTGTGTACAAGAAAGACAGGTGTTTTAAAACTTTGGTGGAAAGAGCGGGACATGACCTAGGTACCTTTGACATGGTCAAATGTGGTCAGTGCCAACAATGTAAACATGTCTTGGACAAACAAGAGGTTAATATTTGGAACTTTGGGTCAATAATTTAAGGCGAAAATTGTACCACCAGAGTAAACAGGTAGTTTATGTGGGAAAATGTCAGTCCTGTGAAAGCTTTTACATAGGGAAAACTAAAAGAGCTTTCAGGGATAGAATATACCAACACATATGCGACATACAGAAATGGGATGAATTGAATGCTTTGGCCAAACATATCAACAGGAATCCCACCCATTCCTTCTAATTTATAGCTATAGATCACGTTAATTCGGGATCAAGGGGTGGTCTTGTTGATTTATATTTAGAACTTTGTGAGCTGACATGGTAACTCAGGGTCAATGCTAACAACCCCCCTGGTCTTAACAAAGTTATTTCTATATCCTGTTTGTTGAAATTGAAGGAACAGTTGGGGTGTTGATATATATATATATATTTCCTGAGCAGTCTTAATGAGTCCTCTATGCATATACGGTTAAAGACAAAGGCACATTTTATAATTGTAGATTTTTATTGTATATTAAAAAGTTTGTAATAGACATCTATATATATATACATATATATATTATATATATATATATATATATATATATATATATATATATTATGTGTATATATATATATATATATATATATATATATATATATATATATATATATATATATATATTATGTGTATATACATATATATATATATATATATATATAGATACTTTTTTTTTTTAATAGATTTATACGTTTGGGGTGGTGAGACATGCTTTTATCTGTTTTCAGTAGTTTTGTTATACATATTTGCATATGTATTTTTGCATGATTATGTGCTTTAAAATCAGGGGTCTAGTTAATTATATAAATGACCAGAGGGCACATAGGTGATCACTTGTTCTTATTTAAACAAGGAGGTTGGTTGCATTTGTGTTATTCTGATGAAGTCCTGAATACCGTGGATGAAAGCACTAAATTTTGACAATAAACTGAGGTTTTCCCTTTATCCAGCATCCTCTTTTTGTGTGTATTTCAGTTTAGTACATGTTGAGAATAACATAGTAAAAGTAATTCATATTGGTAGTTAACACAGAGGATTAATGATATAAGCTATTAACAAGCTACTTCTTGCCGACTGCAATTTAATTCTTTTGGCCTCCATTTGTCTACTGCATGACTCTGAGCAAGTCATTTAATTAGACAGTGCTCCTGGGAACTTGGAATAGGCTTTTCAGTGTTCTCCTGGGCTACCTATAAACCTGTACAACAAGAATATATTAACTGCTTTTGCTTAAAATCCTGAATATCTGAACTATATGATAACTGCAGTTTTAAAAGTATTAATGTTTTCTAAAATTACTAATTGTAAGATTCAGGAAAAGCACCTCACCAAAAATCACAGCCATGTCCCATGTGGTATGTTTAATGTCTGGGACACAATTCAGTGATCAATAGAGTTAGCATAATGGCTACGCTTTACGTTATGTACACAACAGGCAGGAGTTGATTCCTTTTGGGAAGCATGTCTAGGCTTAAAAAAGACCACTAGCATAGTAATTATCAATGAATGTACAAACCCTTGAATCTCATGTAGCCTTAACAAGCTTTACAAAAACAGTTGTCTGAAAGGCTGTGACCATGTGTCTTCAATGTTCATTAGTGGACATATTTGATTGCAACATAAACAAAGTGCATACAGATGTGAGAGGGATAACTGCTTGTGGAAAGTCATAGGTGTGTAAATGTTACTCTGTGTACTAATACATAACATTTGTCAGCTTCCATTAACTGAGCAATGTCTTTCTAACCTGTGAAAGAGAACTGAGCTAAAAATTCTTTGGATGATGGAGTATATTTTCTCAAAGAACCTGCAAGCTTTAATGACTTTAATAGGGCTTTATAGAAAGTCAGTGATTGCTAATTAACATTGACTGCAGTAACTGGCATTTGAATACAACTTTAAATGTCATTTACTAAGACTGTTTTTGGAATTTTCTCCAATGCATTATTAACAAAATAGTGGAACCTATTATTGTATTATTAGAGATGGAGGAGGAATATTTTAATTTGCTTTTATTTAATCTTCTTCTGAGACAGAAGGGCTGAGTGAGGGTTGTACCTAGCACAAATGTTGTACAGAGCAAGTCCTTCTTCCTTTGTCACAAAATCTAAGACTGCAGATAATATCTTCAGATGTGGAAATACACATATGCCCAAATGCTGTGCAAGACTTGGAGAACTAAAACTCTGCAGTGGGATAAGAAGGGGCAGGACGACCTAGGCCAGTATTATTGTTATAATAATAAGAATAAACTCAACAGGTAAATACAGTTATGTTAATTTGGAGGATGTGTCACTTCACTTAATGATACTGCAAAGGAAGATACACTAGCAGAAATGGGACTAGAAGCCATATATTATTAGGTTTCATTAGATCCTGTAACAGTTAATCTGCTTGCTTTGAAGACCACCCACTCCCTTTTTGAGAGTATTGATCCATCGGTGGAACTTCCTCTCCAGCAACACCGCAGTTATTGAAAAATGTATGTTAAATTGTATCTACAACTAATCCTGTACTTCCTATCCTTCTTTTGTGCCTTCTTGAAAAGTACTGCTCCTGGTCAGCTACAGCACATGTCTGTGCCCCCCCACCCCACTAACCCTGCTCTCTCAGGCCTTTAAGTGGCTTCTCCACTCTACCTACCCTCATACCTAGCCACTCACTCTGCTAGCTTTTTCCTATTACTCTTATGTCTCATATGGGAATAACCCCTCATACATCTATATAATTCTTCAGTCTGTTCCCCACTCTCACTTCTTTCACCCACACAGATTCACTATCCGCTACCTCAGACCTGTAGCTTCCCTTTTCCCTACCACAGTCTCCCCACTCATCTCCTAGACTTGCTTCCAGCTTACCAACTGTTCAATCCCTCCCCATAGATTTGTGCATAAATAAAAAAGTAAACCATTAAACATAACAGCATATCTCTCCTGTACTGAATTACCTTATCTTCTCACTGACTGTTTTTCTTTCAGGATGGTGCAACACCACTTGCTGGACTGCTAAAAGTCAATTACCTCTACTCTTGCGACATTACGTCTTCACCCCCCCCCCCATAATGCACTGCGGCTGATAAAATCCACACTTATGCTTCTGCACCATTTTTTTATTCCACCCTCTCTCTCCCTAAACACAGTGATGTGCTATGCTGAGTAGGTAAGCACTCTACTTGAGAGTTAAAGCAATGTAAAATGTCAATATAATGTGCTGTAATCTGTAATCTGATTTTAATCGCTAATTCACCAAACTGATTGTCTTTGCATTTTAAACGTACGTTCTTTTGAGGTGTATAGCATTTTTGTTGAACAGTTTGTTTACCACGCTTTGACCTGACTGAGTCCTGTTTTAGCATATTTGAACTGTGTTTTTAATTCAGCATACAGTGATTCATAGATGTAATCAAGCTGTGACCTGCTCTTGTATTTTCTTAATTCTTTAACTTGTCACAAGGGAATGTTTCTGGTATTTGCCTGCTACTATACTGTGATTTCTTATTTGTGGTAGCATCTATATGCTATTGGCTGCATTCCTATCCCAGTAACTTCTTAATTATTCTATCTAGCGTTGAAATGTTAGTCGCTGACTTGTATTGTGCTGTGTGCACAAACCATGCACCCTTACTATATTTAAGTGGTTATTTTTAGTATTGCCAGGCCTAAAACACTTGCATTGCCAAACTGCTATATTCATGCCAGCATCTAATAGTCAGTAGTCACTTGTACTCCTTTTATATTGTATTTAGGATTAAATTTGGTGATAAATACTAGCTGATGTAATATATAACTGCCAGTAGATGTTTAGCTGTTCTTTTCTCATTTCTATTGCATTTAATAGAGTTACCTGGTAATCACTAAACCGTGCTACCTGCTGTATGTAGACTGATCAGTTTAGCGTTGCCAGGCCAAAGTTTTTTTTTTTACCTTATTAAGCTGTCAAGCAGACGTTACATTTAAACACCTATCACTGTCAGGCTATTTCAGACTGTGTATTTTTGTTATTTTTACAACAGGTTGCCCTCCTTATGTCCTCTCTGTAAGAATATATGTATCTTTGTACATTCTGCCGTTTACAGTATACTAGTACAGTACAGTGTACTAGTTGCTCACTTCAGTAATCTGTCTTAGGTCTCTATTACCGTACTACCTCTCTTCCTCCTGTCTGTAACTACAATACTCCTTTCCTAAACAATATTTCCTCCTATCCTCATCCTATATTCACCTTATTGTCATTACTACTTGTTTTTATCCCTTATATTAACCTAAACCTCCTTTCCTTAATTCTCTACTGGTCTCTAGTGGTCTCTTTGTAGGCACCTCTCTCTGTCATATAACCCTACCTCCCCCTCTCCACTGCCTTGTTCCTGCTAACACTCTTCTTATCTATCTTATCCTTAGCCTCTTTCTCTACTTTTGTTTTATAGGTCCCTGGAAACTAAAAAAAGAAAAAATGTTTTTTTTTGTGTAACCCTAGACAGCTTTGAAGAACACCCACTCCCTTTTAAGAGTATTGATCCATTGCTGGAACCTCCTCTCCAGTAACAGTGCAGTTGCTGAAAACTTATGTTAAATTGTATCTACAACTAATCCTGTACTTCCTATCCTTCTGTTGTGCTTTCTTGAAAAGTATTGCCTCTGGTTAGCTACTGCACATCTCTGCACCCCCCCACCCCACTACCCCTGCTCTCTCAAGCCTTTATGTGGTTTCTCCAACCTACCTACTCTCATACCTAGCCTCATACCTAGCCACTCACTCTGCTAGCTTTTTCCCTTTACTCTCCTGTCTCCTACAGGAATAACCACTCATACCTCTATATACTTCTTCAGTCTGTTCCCCACTCTCACTTCTTTCACCCACACAGATTCAGTATCCCCTACCTCATATCCATAGCCTTCCTTTTCCCTACCAAAGTCTCTCCACTCATCTCCCTAGACATGCTCCCAGCTTAACAACTGTTCAATCCATCCCCACAGATTTGTGTATAAATAAAAAATGAAACCATTAAACCTAACAGCATATCTCTCTTGTACTGAATTACCTTATCCTCTCACTGATATTTTTCTTTCAAGAACTGCTTCACCTTCAGGATGGTGCTACCCCACTCTGTTGGCTCTCGCTCAGGCTCATTTCACTCCTCTACCCTACCCCCATTCCCTCCCACCCCATATCACTTAAACTTATAGTTACTCACCACACCCTACATTCAACTCTCACTCCCAGTCACCCAATCACATCACACCTATAATACCCCATTGCACATTACCTCACTACACCCTGTATACTACACTCTCATACACCACCTATCCCTTACAGCTTAACAAATTACTCATAGTCACTTCCTACTCCTTCAGATACTATATAAGATGTACTCTCCACATAATACCCAACATCTAAAAGCTTTACTATACCTATTAACTATCTTTTCTCTATTCCCGCTTTCCATCTTCTCCTCCTACCACACAAAACTTTATATCAACATTCCGCCGCCAGACAGAATCCATTGCCAGTACAATAAAACTAAAAAACTTCCCTATATCACCATCCGACCTTACCTCCTCTGAACATTTTTCATACTTATATAGTTAGCCAACAAACAAAACTAACCCTCACTTTTCCCAAAAACAAACCAAAATAATACACAAACTAACTAAACTCTATACCTTCTCCAAAAACTCACTTGCTGTTTAGATATACAACCTAATCCAGGACCAAATACATCAACCAACTCAA
>NC_056737.1:563273509-563323509 GCF_019279795.1 Protopterus annectens | reverse complement strand
AAGTGACATGCTCAGAGTCACTCAATAGACATATGGGGGATAATAAAAATCAAATTCTGCACCCTTGGCTTATAGGAAACAGCTTGTTAACAGGTCAGACCCTTAATCCTCTGTGCTAACTGCAATTATAGCAATAGATATGATTCCAAACCGGTAAGCAGCCAAAAGAAAGACATTAGGAAGGCAGTCAGGAAAGAATATAGCTCACTGAATGTTAAAATATTCTATGTTGGGAAAATCAGATAGTGTAGGGAAAAGTGTTGCGCTTCTTTAGTAGTGATGATAAATACCTGTTTCTCGTGTCCGAAAAGAAAATATATAGATCAGTATCTAGATACAATGGAGAGTAATAATAACAAAAGGAACTAAGGGAGTAGTTGAAACCTGAAATACTCTGCAGCAAAAATTGATTCTATAATCTCTGACACACACACACACACACACACACACACACACACACAGAAGAATTACCTTTAAAGCACAAACCTCCACAATCTATACCAATTTCAGAACATACATATTTTGATATTTTTGAGAGATTTAATATCTTTGTTTCTGAGCTATGATAGTTTCACCTGCAGACAGCTAATGCCCCCTCTCTTGAGTACTCAGGGCTGAAGCTCTAACTATAAATTAGGTAACTCAGGTTTGATTACTGGATGTGGCCCCTAAGGAATTAGATTCGATTTGGAATGAAAGATGCTTTTGTTGTCTCTCTATCTTGGAGAGAGAGTTTAGAAAGTTTACTGCAAAGCTTCCAGTGAACTCTGAGTGCTTAATGCTGTACCTGTAACACCAGTGTGCTGCTCCATATACAAACACAAAATTGAAACCTAGAAAATGCGTAAATGGTGCAATTGTGAGTAGCCTGCATGGTGGGGCTATTCTTGTTGGAAATCATAAATGATGAGAGCCTAAATTTTGTGAATTCTTTTATCAGTCCCTTAATGTATTATAGGGTAAAGACACAGAGGTTATCAGAGGAAATATACAAATAAGGACACAAACTATCTAATCATTTGATGCCATACATAGGTTGACTGTAAAAGTTGTAAAGCCACAACAGTTTTTTTTTTTTGTTTGTTTTTAACAAGTTTCTATCTTTTTTTTTCAACTCTCAAGAAACAGGACTTAAGTGATCATTTTTCCCTATAGTCCAGCATTATAATCAGTCTGCTACCACAATGTCATTTAATCCATCTGATCTGTACTGGTAGTTTTGCTGTAATGTTACCTTTGTATAGAGGATCTGCACTTTAAGGATTGTGTGCTGTTTTACACCTATTTAACAGAACAGCCAAATGAAAGAAAAGGGTAGAGCAGATGATCAATAAAAATATTGATCCTCATATACATAGTTCACAGGGATGCTGTTCAATGGCTTCCAAAAATTAAATTCCTTTTTAGTGACATAGAACCCAAGAATTAAAATCATGATTTTAACTATAATTTCCAGTCTTTACCATGTCTTCATTAAAATATTCTAATGCATCTTTATAGAAGAAAAATTAAAATCAGATTCTGTCTAGAACAGTCAATAAAGCAAAATGGCAGTGTTATAAGAAGGTAATTGGATACAGAATACAGGTTGTGGTGAATGAGTACTAAATTCTATAAAGCTCCTAAGTTCTCAAACATTCATGAAACCTATATTTGTGATTTACCAGTATTTTCAGAAAAAAATGGATAACTCAGAGTCCTTAACATTATGCTGTGATGTTATTTTTAGAAAGCGTATCACTTCTGCTCTTTTCAAAAGCCTAAAGTCCACTGAAACAGCCAAGACAAAGCAACTAATTTGCCTTTTGTATACATATACCCTAGGATTCAATAGAATCCATGCAGGCTCCATGTAGAGCCTACATGGAATGTACCTGTGTACATAGCCACAGGTTCCCCTCAGCAGTGCACCATGAATATTAATCATGGCACGCTGCCACGGGAGAGAATAACAACAGGGATATTGAATCCATGTAGGCAGTCATGTAGTGGCTATCACATGGTTGTGGATTGTCCAGGGAACTCCTGGATAGATGTTAAGTACAAGGTAAGAATCCCAGTAATGTACCCTGCTAGTGCTGAAATGTGTGTGACTGAATATTTATTGTTTTAATTTCCTAAATTTTTCCTAAGTTTTTTTTTTTTATTTTTTAATGCCCATTTGCACAGGGCAGAGTACAGAAGTGCTGAGCTGTGCTTACATCTATACAGCTGACACCTGCTAGACATCTAAAAATAGAAACCTGATGTAATTAATTATTATATCTGTTTTTATTTATTTATTTATTTTTTATTGTCCGTTTGCGCGATGTGCAGTGCAGCAAAGTCTAGCTACGCTTACACATACAGAGATGACACCTGCCAGACATCTAAAAATAGAAACTAGATGTAACTAATTATTTATTTATGGTTATGTTTAAGCCCATTTGCATGGTGTGACATGGTGCTTAGCAATGCTAACAGGTAGCTTAGTTGTAGTTTTGAAGGTATACAAGTTTATATAATATCCAAGTAGCTAAATGGGTAGAGTCATGACCTAAAGCTGAGTAGGTCCTGGATTCACATTCCTAGGAGTCATACCTTTTTTGTAATGTAAGTGAATGTTTTCCTTAATTTAAAAACAAATTTGTTACATTTGGAAAAGCTGTGTGGTACTAAGCACTGCTTAAACATGGTTAATGGCTACTACAGTTTGCATGTTGCTAAGCTTCACTAAAACCATGGTTGCGCGAGTATCCACTATGCTCACCTCCGCTAAGCAGGATTGAGTGATGCTAAGCAACCCGATGCTTTTTTGAATGTTGCAGTATGACATGTAAGGGTGAGAAAATAGCCTATATTAAGACCAATATGAGGGAATTATGTGACATTTCTTGGGGTGTTACTAACTGTTGGTATGCAAGGCAATGTTGGAGAGGCTGCTCACTTTTGGCCGCATATGTGGGGTGTGCAGTAGTCCAGAGTGTTTGTTAGGCTGCTGATACAGAATTATGAGACTAGGCCATTGCAGGGTGATTACCAGGCCTCAGAATGTAAGGCTGAGGCCTGGGATTTGTTGGCCAGGGATCTTACCAGTGCTACTGGTATCCCCCGTACTGGTGAGCATTGTCATCAACACTATGATGACCTTAAGCAATGGAAGAGGAGAACTTTAGACATCCGGGTCCAAGATCCCAGGGATGGGCATGCCCCACACAATATGAAAGTATTTCTGCCACTACTTTACTAAAGTACATGCTGAATCTGTGCAAAACTGGTATGCATAATGGTGTGCTTCTCTTCCAACAGTTGCAGCTGAGAGGGCTCACAACATGCAGTCTCATGCCAGGCACCTGTCCAGAATGTACCGTGAGTATGGTAAGTACAGATATTTTGTGATAACTGTAGCGCAATAAACAATAACCAATAAGTAATACCAATAACAGTAAGAGATAAGGTGTAAAGCAGGAGTGTGGTGTCATAACATAATTGCAATAGCGCTGTATGCATTGCATGCCTGTTCTAATTTCACTGCAGTCAGCTGTAAAACTGTAATAACTGTAGAATGCAAAAGTAATTGCCTGATAAATGTATTGCACAACCCACAGTATGGTTCAAGGCTGTCTCCAGGTCACTTTCAGTCACATAATGCTCTACTTAACTCCCACTCCAGGAACAAAGCATATGGGTGAGGTAGCCCACTTTAGGAGCAGATAGCCTGTGTATATTTCACAGATACTTAGCAGCAATACCAATAAAGTGTAAATCAGGATTGTGGTGTCATAACTAAATGTCTCTAAATTCTTGCAGTAGGGCTGTAGTCATTGCATGTGTGTTCTAACTTGCTGCAGTCAGTTGTTACATTATTTGCAAATGTCCCCTACAGTCACAGCATTTGGTATGATGGCTGTCTAGTCTACTTAATGCACACAAACATACCTCTCAAATGTCATGATTGTTCATAATGTAAATACAACTGCCCAATCTGTCTGGTCCATGATTAGCAGATAAATGATTACCTGGACTGCAATGTATTTTCAAATCCATTCACAGAACACCTCGGTAGTCACATATGTGCACATTATAATGACATAATTCAGTGTAGTTGTGTACCTGCATTTGGTTTTGCTTGGCCCATACTGACCCATGCTAACAGCTTGAGAGGAATGTATGTGCTACATCATCTATAGAAGAATTGTAGTCACTGTACCCACAAGTGACACTGCACACCTGTAGAATAATGTATTAGCAGTCTTTTTAGGAATATCATCTGTGATGCCACTAATGGTATGTTTTTATCTCTCTCCCCACCCCTTATCTTCTTAAATTTTTTATTGTTATCTATTATTATGATTTAATGTGAATATATTCTGTTTAACTGTTTTGTTAGCCTCATGGGTTATTTCATACTGGCTTGCTGTTAACATATTTACTGTTATGTTATTTAATGTTGCATTCCACATAATATACCTTAATATGTATTTGGATTAATCAATATTATGTTCCACTATGTTAATACTAACATTGGTTTGGTTATTACTAACCTTAAGTTATTTGTATAACTAATTTACTACACCGCATTAAGGTAGGCCAGTTCCAGGTGATCCATCTACCTTGCCTCCTCCGGCCATGGCACTGGGGCCCAGCCTGATGCTGCACCCTCTGCTGCCCCTGCACTACCTCCAGAGTCTGGTAGTTCCATCCCCCAGGACGAGGCTCTTCCCCCCTTTGGGAGCAATGATGGAGGGGGAGTTGTCACCCATGATGGACTGCCAGATTTGGTGCGCAGGATCATGTACCATGGGTTTGGATGCCACCTGTGCTGGATGGAGAGCTTGCTGGCCACCCTGGTGATGCAGACATGCCCCGGAGCCCAGCCTCCACCACTGCCACCCCTGGGGCAGTGCCGACAGTCCCATGGGTGGGGACTTGAGTCATGCTGCTACCTTGTGGAGGCACATGAGACTGCAATTCCACAGCACCCTCTCCATCCAAGGTGTCCCCCCCCTTATGTCACACACCGCTTCCTCACCTACCCAACTTACCTCCCCCACATAGACCTATATCCCTTCCCCAACATTTCACTCTCACCTTAAAAAAAAAAAAATTGGCATCTGTCCCAAAAAAAAAATTGTCCCATCCATAACTCTCCATTTTGCACACATGTCTACTGGACACACGTAATGTGGAGCAATTGGTTTGACAATACAGTTATGTTGTCCTCACCCCACTCTCTGGGAGTGAGAATCCAAATTCATCTACAAATTCTGTCAAAGTGCACAGTTTTTGCTGTATAAGAAATGGATAGCTATGGTTCTTTCCTACACCTTTCTTGCACATACCTGCTTGCCTTTCACTATGTTCTCCCCCTGTGTGCACCCTATTTCACAAGTTTTCTATCACCCCATTTTTCTTTTCTTTTTTTTTTTTTTTGCATGACATTGTGCAATGCAATACGTTGTGCAGTGTTGCAAAGCCATATAAAAACATTCACATAGTGATGAATGTAAAAAAGTTATGTCACAGCCTGTATGTGCGCACATATATCTTGACAAATCCACCTGTTGTAACAGTGACTCAGTAGCTCAGTCTGTCAAATGCTGTGCAAACAGTAAGTTTTGCCACACACAGTCCTGGGTTCAAATCCAGTGGTATGTAGCATTTAAATTACATTATTGTGAAGCAAGCAATTAATGACTGAGTCATGCACTCTTTATCCACACAATGCATTCCAAATGAAATGTCTGCTTTTCACTGATGGAAGTCACAGTCCTGTAGATAGGATCACATTTCACATATCCCTATAGCAACACTATAAGTGCATAAAGTGTCAGCTCATGAATTAATATGCATTCACAGAGGATTTTAACATAGGTAATGCAAATGAGGCCAACTAATATCAGAGTGCTGCACACAATCCTTTCATAATCACATTACAGATTACCACAGCTGCACAACCAACATACACATATGAAGCCCCTGCTAGTAACAAGGACTGCCAGCATACACATACAAAATGAGTACCACACTGTAACACATGGTCTGCCAGTTGCCCAAATGGTTGAGTTAATGTTATATTTACCACCTATGTTGCTCAAGGACACAACAAACATGCCTCCTAGTACTCTGTTAGTGATACCATTGCCTAACATACGTACCTTAAACACATGCCTTAATTTGAGTGGAAGAGGTACACTCACTATGGCTCTGCCTCTACAACAAGGCTGACAACACTCCTGAAGTTACTCTTACAGCTTGTTGTCCTCCAAAGTGCTCACACTCTCTACCCATGCCTATTGCCTGCAGCAGCAGCTGCAGCCTGTAGCACACACATCGATATGTAAAAGTAGCTTCTACAGACCAACCCTCTGTGATGACGTAGTCTCTTGACCCTAGCAATGTCCAGCACAACATATCAGAAAGGGCTTCTAATCTTCATGAAGGCCTTGTATCTTGTTCAGTGGCTGCATGTATACTGCCAATTGGCTGAGTTGGCTGCAATTAGCATTTCTGGACCACAGATTGGTTAAGAGGCAACCTGGTAATAAGAAGCATGTTAAAAAGGCCAAGAGCTGGCTATGGGAAACCAGTCTGTATGAGGCTTTCCTCACACAGTAAACACATTGCCAAAAACTTTATATATCCGCACATATCAACAGAGGAGTATTTTACTCCATCAAGTATGCAACCTTTTTGTTTACAACATTATGCATATGTGTGAATATACTTAGGGGGGATGGGGATTACAGCATTAAGCCTTTCTTAGATCTGTGATAATGATGTCATTTATCTCCAGATTTGTTACACCTACAGAGGATGTACATTAAAGTAAGGGTGGAATGCTTTTTGTCAATGTGGCACATTGGTCTTATGGGACTGTCCCTTTATAGTGTTTGTAATATCACACTGATATTTGTTTGGCACTGTTGTTTTGACATATTATCAGGGGGTTGTCCCTAGGGAACACACTACAATGGACTCCAGTGTTGGGTTTATGATCATACAGCAATATCTGTCATGGCATACATGGGAATAGCTGACTATCACTAGTATCTTAATTATAGCCACAAGCTTAGTATGTTTTCACACTGTAGAATATGGCAAGTGTAATCAAGCAGTGGATGTTGCCAGACATTCTGTTCATACTGTATCTCTAAATAGTGTACTTCCATGTATGTGATCCTGACATGTGTTCCCATTTTGTTGTCTTTCAGGAAACATGTATCCCAGATGTCATGCCCCTTTCATGGATGCCGAGCATGATATAATACTAGAAAGTCTCCATTAACACCATGAACTCCTATTGTCCAGGGGGAGGCAAAACAGTGAATAGTGGTCAGCACCGTGGGCTGTTCTTGTCCTTGATGTGAATGCCATAGGTCATCAGAACAGGACATATGAGCAGGTTCAATACCATGCAACAAACATGATTAAGGCTGCATGCAGAAGAGCAGTAGATATAGCCAGGGATCATGGTGTCACTGGTGGAGAGCCTGCAGCAGAATAACCACTCTCAGCCACTGATGAATTCCTGGTGAACCTAAGAATACACTACAGCTCCCAGGCATCCACCACACTGTACATCATGGAGGTGGGTGCCACAGCTTCCATGGCAGAGGACCGTGCAGGTAAGCTTTGTTTGATCAGCATTGGAATACTGTAGCATTCAGTGTGTCAGGGTGCACATACTTTTATGTGGGTATCAGATCTTTGTTCTTTGGGGGGGGTTAACTGCAGTATGAATGTCATGCTCAGATTTTGACCAGCATAAAAATGAATGCAGTTGCTACTGTAAATGTGAGATATATGGAAGTATAACCAAACAATGGACTAGTGAAAGGAACTCTGACCAGCCGTAACTGTAAAAACAGACTAGTCTGTTTTTACAGTTACAGCTGGTCGGAGTTCCTTTCACTAGTCTGTTGTTTGGTTACAGATATATGGAAGTATTACCTTGTTATAGTGCAACATGCGATGGTGCTAACATTACTTCCCCCTCAACTTTTCACAAATCCAGCAGGTATTGGACAAGGCCATGGTCCTACTCCTGGTAAGCAAGACACTGTTTTGTTACAGATGTAGAGTTCCAGCAAAGTATTCAAACTAAAGTATCATCCCAGGCCTTCTGCCTGGATTGCTGTACTGTCAGCATGATTGCCACCTGCATGGATATTTTCTGACTGTACACACATTAGAGTTGTACCTATGCCTTGTAGTTGTGACCACACTGATAAATGTGGTAGTACTGTAAGGACATTACAGATTGTCACATGTGTCAACTGTGCAGAATCTTTACAAATGTCAATAGTGTACCTCATTGTTGCTGATGAGATTGCTGTGTAAAGAGCTTTTCTTTACATGTAACTACAGCTGTCTGTGGGAAAAGTAATTTCCTCCTGTCCTACTATATGAGGTTGGGTTTTAAACAGATCTGTATTAGTGACAATAGTGTATAAAGCTTTACATATATTGCAACATAGTACTGCAGAGCATAATAGTGCAGGCATTAATGTGCTGCTTTTCCTTTTCTTATCACAGGTGACCAGGGGGGTCAAATTATGTCCCCTACACAACCTGATGTCAGTGTCTCTTCCAACTCTGATGGTGATGATGGTGGCCAGAGTGAGCCATAGGTGGGGGTGTCAGGGGCTGAATCCATCCCAGAGGTTGACATCTCTCTTCTGCCATCATTGTCCCTGCACACAGTCAGTATGCCTACACATACCCAGTCTACGGAGGCCACAGATTTAGGACAGTCAGAGGGTGGAGACATTGAACAGGAAAGTGTGGCAATTATGGCACCAGTGAGTGCAGACATTGGCCATAGCCAGAGAGCTGGTGAGGTCTACACAAGCAGATTGACAGGAGTGCTTATAGGAGGCCTGCTGTCCTTCCACTAACTGTTGCAGGTGTCTCATCATGGGACACTCAGTGTATGTTTCAGGCCTTCATGGAGGCCACAGGCATCTTCTGAAAGGAACTCCAGACATTGTGCTCAGGGTTATGGATGCAGCACAGTCTGACATCCACGACTTCCCCCACCTCATTGGTGACACCCTAGATCGGTTCACTGATGCAGTGGAAAGAAAGTGGTCTGAGACAGATTGTAGAATATCTGTCTTAAAATGCACATTGCCTGTGCTGGAATGTCTGGTTGGAGTTGAGCATCGGAGTCTCGGATGTAGGTCAGCAACCCCATCTGCCAAGAGTCCTTGTGGCCATGCACAATCACGGTCCTGTAGGGGCAGTACATCCAGCACTCCAGAGGGGAGTGTGCTATCCACACCAAGACATGGCAGTCCATGGGCTCATGTTTCTTTGCATTTCCATGGAGGACACAGCCTAGCAGACAACAGTCACTGACAGGTGCTAGCAACAATTCTGACCTTGGGCATGGAGGTGCCAGTGCAACTCCTGGCAAAGCCACTTTCCATGTTCGGGGGCAGAGATGCTGAACTGTCAGCTCTCCCATGCATGGTTCAAAGCTGTCCAACATACACAGATGTAGGGCTAACACTAAGCTTGACTGTGTTCGCACATACACTCACAAACCACTGTCAAATTCAGGTCACCTACAGACACACGTCACATTTCTATAGTCCATTTTGCCTGCTTCCATTCCTGACTCACACACATGCTTTCAACCTAATGGGTCAGTCTAGGCCTCCTGCACCCCCACACACAACATCCTGTGCAAGTGAGGATACCTGTGCCACATCCTTGCCATCCTCATCACCAATGCAGGGAAATGAAGCTATGTGTCTGATGCACAGTGTGACAATATAAATTAATATGTACTTGTGTAATGCAGAGTTGCGTTGAATTGCCACTTGTACTGGTTACTGACAGATACTGCATGCTGACATCTGTAATGAGTAAGCCACATCATTTTGTGCACCTTATGTTGTATGATGTTGTAATGGCTGTACACCTACACAATGAAAGGAGTGTCACTGACCTGTTTATGTGTCAGTTTCAGGAATCTGTAGGGGACACCTATGGATACAAAGTGGCAATAAACCCATAGATGTCACAGCACAGGATGGACTGTCAGCACAGAAGAAATATGTCTTCAGCAAGGTACAGCACTATAGGTGCATGGCTCCATAGGTTCATATGTGTATAACAGGCTAACAAGGACAACGGCATCACTCAGCATACTGATTCATTCCTAATATATGAAAAGGTCTGATACCCTTGATAAGTGTCATCAGGGTTTTGGAAGCTAACACATCTACACGCTGTGGTGATGGAGATGACCTATCTACAAATTTCCTGTGTCCATTATAGACATTTATCCTACGCCAGTTATGTTTGTCTTGTTCTGCATCCCATTGTGTAACTTGCACATGATGTGTGTTACAGAAGATATGTGCTTCACATGCATGGGGGCCTGTTACATATAGGGTGTGGTGTCTGTGTTTCATACCTGTCTCTCCAGCATGTACTGTTTATACCACAGTGATGGTGTAGGTATGTAGAACAGGTAAGACATGTGTTAGTTCTGTCTAGGATACATGGTAGCTGCACAGTGGGATCTGACACCTCCCTGTATGGCAGGCATACACATCCCCTCCAAAGTATGTAGGACACAGACTACACATGCACAGTCTTGACATAGACTGCATAGGACATGTTATCTACAATGTGTATTTGTTTACCATGGAACCTGTGCAGCTGCTACTGTTGCAAAATATGCCTGAGTAGTGACATAGCAAAGGTGGCATTGCACTCAATGATAGGTGTGATAAGTGCCAAATTCAGTATAACAATGACAGTCTGGGATTTACATGCATACCTTTCTGTATAGGTTGTACAAAATTGAATAGATCCCCATATCTTACTGACCAGTTAAATTCAAAGGGTACATTACTATCTGTGTCCATAACTCCATGTGTAATGGCTGAACTGTGTGCGGTGTGCAGACACTACCATATTTACCAGGGGTGGATGACTTCCCAAAGGATAGTATTGTGCAGTCATTGCCATTTACTATCTGCCAGTGGCTCTGACAACAACTGATTCATTTAATCCATGTCCTCATGGGGACACCTACGGAACATCACTGAAGAGCTTGAAGCTAAGTGCATAGTAAGACTGAGGGCTGATAGAGGACATGGATTAAATGAATATATACCCCTGCATCCTAAGTTAAAGTCTAGGCAGCTTTTTAGGTAAGATGTGCTGTGGAATTGTTTGTATAATAAATTACTGACTTTTTGTTATAGGCTTGTATGTGTTTTGGAGAACATAAGTGGAAAATGTAAATATGTGCGGATACATTCTGTGCTTGTGATTGTGCACCAATATGTTATGTAATTTTTAATTATAATTCAGATATTTTATAAATAGTTTTTCAGAAGTGTATATATGTTTCTGACTTCTAGTCCAGTTAATGGCATGTACCTATATATATGATGCATCCTACTTTACTGTGATTGAATTGCTTGTCATCTATCTTTCATGTAAATATGAATTGCTTATACAATAAGTATACATTTATATTCTATTACAATTCTGTATAATCTATAATAGTACTATATCTGTTCTAAATCATATAAATAATGCTTATTCCTTTTACAAATATTCTCCATATGATAATTCAGTTTATGGAGCTCAGATGTTCTGGATTGTCAATGTATGAGTGATAATCTGATGGACATAGGTTTATCCATCAGATTAGGAATTATTTTCATTCCATGCCTAGTGCAGAGCTTAGTGTTGTTAACATTTATTCATTTAAATTTATTTCACAAAAACATTTTTAGTATGCCTGGCCAAAACATTATTTTATTGGTAAACACTCAAAGTATAAAAATGATAATTTCCTTTAAAAGCTGAAACATATACTTTATAGTTATCAGAGGAAAATGCTTAATAGTCACAGTAAAACAAAAAATACATAGTCTAAATAAGCTAAAATGGATTTAACTTTATTATCTTTAAATACCAATGGCTTAAACAATCCTAGCAAGAGATCAAATCTACTGAAATATTTAAAACTGAACAAAGCACAAATTGTCTTCCTTCAAAAAAGTCATTTCAAAACAAATGGCAATTACAAATGGAATCCTAAGGAATATATGATATTGGCGCAATCCACTTATAAGACAAAGACAAAAGATGTAACAATTTTATGGAAAACAAATGTGATTAACCCAGAAATCATTTATAAGTGTGAAGATAAAGAAGGCCTTATGACATTAGTAATAGTTAAATATAATAACAGAATATGGACCCTAGCCAATCTATACTGGTTCCCAGGCATTTGATCAGGAACTGTTAAAACACTTGGATTTCATTTCCAATAATTATAAAGGCAACTTAATATTAGGAGGAGATTTTAACTATATATTTGATATTTATGAAACTACAAATAAAAGACTGCTGTGTACATCTGGTGTACCAAAAGCTTTAACAAGTGGGTAGAATCATTTCATCTTGTAGATACTTTCAAATATAAAGAAGATAAATCTTTGTTGTTTTTCCATCAAGATCACAGATTGGGTACCCAAACTAGAATAGATAAAATATTTGATGCCCATGATTACACTCTAAAATCATTAATTTCTCAATCACTCCCTGCCTCTTTTCAGACCACAATTCATTGATACTAAAACTTCAAAATGGGTACACACCATTAATCTTTAACTCCAGAATTCCAGCATGTATAACTAAAATTAAAGAGTTCAAACCCTGGTTATTATCTGAATTACAGTTCTTCTTAGATATTAATTACATCACAGAGATAAATAAAATAATGATATGGGACTCATTAAAATCTTACATATATGGTAAAACCCTAACTTGGTATAAAAAAAATCAGAGAATGGGATTCTGAATAATTAGATCTACAATCCAAATGTTTGTGAGTAAAAGCTGAAAAAAATCAAAATCATTTGGAGATGAAAAAGAAAGTAGAAGTATTAAACAATAAATACAATGAAATTCTATCACATAAAACTAGTTTAGCTTTAGGGTGCAGCGGTTAGTATTGCTGCCTCACAGCAAGAGGTTCCCCGGTTCGATCCTTGGCTGGGGTGCCTTCTGTGTGGAGTCTGCATGTCCTCCCTGTGGTCATGTGGGTTTCCTCTGAGTTCTCCGGTTTCCTCCCACATCCCAAAGACATGCTGTAGGCGTAAGTGCGTGCATGTGTGTGCCTTTGGTGGAAGGTTGGGTGCCGGGCTCACAATTCGACACTGTAAAACTCCACTGCCAATCATGAGCGGACAGGTGATCCACTGTGGCGATCCCTAACCGGGCAAAGCCGAAAGAAGAAGAAGCTTTAGAAAAACTAAAAAAATAATACCTTGGCCACTTCTCCCAAATATCTATATAATTTATCCACAAGAATCAAAATGCAATTAAAAGCTAATAACATTAAAAGTATCTTTCATGAAAAGAAAGGGGAAATATCTTAGATATAAGTGACATTCTTGATGCCTATAGAAATCATTATATGGAACATTTCCAGAAAGAAATTATACATATTGATGAATTAAATCTAGATGAAAAATGTTCTAATATACAAAAAATACCAGAAAAATTAAAACTAGATCTGACAGCACCCATATCCTACAAATAAATTACAGATACAATAAAAGAGGCTAAAATAATAAAGCTCCAGGTATAGATGGCATAATTATGGAAACATATAAACATTCTCCTTCAAAGATACTATCCCTCTTCCAAAAAACTCTATTAGAAATTCAGTCACAAGCTTTAATACCACCCTCTTGGAGATAGTCCTTAATCACACCAATCTTAAAGGAAAACAAATCCCCAAACCTCTGTACCTCGTATAGACCTATATCATTATTAAATAATGACTATAAGATATTTATGACAATATTAACTAACAGAATGAAAATACCACTATCCAAAACAATAAATAATAATCAAACTGGATTTATATATCATAGAAGCACACATGACAATATTAAAAGGATAATTTCTCTATAGATTATGTTAATAAAGAAAATAAAGAAACACTCATAATTGGCTTACATATAGAGAAAGCCTTTGATTCCCTAAATTGGGACTATTTATTCAAAATTCTGGTGCTATTTGAATTTCCTTCTTCCTTTGTTCATCTACTAAAGAATATATATACAAATAATGTAGCATATGTTAGGCTAGGTCCTTTCACCTCTAAATCTATACATATAACATAGGGTACTAAACAAGGATGTCCCATGTCACTGATTCTATTTGCTCTGGCTAATGAAATATTGGCAGATTCAATACATAATGCAAAAATCAAAGGAGTAGATGTTTATGAACAATATAATTCTAAAGTTATGCTCTTTGCTGATGACATATTATTAACATTATCCAATACAAAAGAGACATTAGAAGAATTAGATATTTTAATTGACACATTTTACAGGACTTCAGGACTCCATTTCAATAAATCAAAAATCAAAAGTTTTATTTTTAAACAAAAAAAAAATGAATTGCAGATGAAGGGGAATCACATTATAGGGGAAACAAGAATCTACCTTAAAATATCTACAAATTGAGTTATGCAAGGATAATAATGAATTAGTCTAAAACAACTACAATAATATCATCAATTCAATTAAAATATCTGTGGAAAAGTGGAACAAAATAATATTAACATTTGAAGATAGACTACAGTTAATAAAAATGTTTTTTTTCTACCCAAGATTCTATATATAGCTTTAGCAATACAACTATTACCAGAAAGGAATATACTCAAAGAAATAATCTCATGCCTAATAAAATTTTTATGGTTTTCCAAAAGAAACAGAATAGCTTTAATACTTCATATCAGACCATTGAAACAGGGAGGATTAAACATTCCTGATATAGAAACATATATAGAAGCAGCAATATCTGAAACAATATCAGATTGGATAAGTCCAAATTATTCTGCAAATTTGTAATAATTACTAACTGTAATATCAATAAATGAATTTGATTTACAAAAAAAAATTAAATAATAGATAAAAGCTATTTTCCATGGCACATATGTATTAGTATGCAATATAACATAACTAAGCCCACTAAAACTCATATAATTAATTACATTGACTCATTTAGGAAAATTATTAATGCAAATACAGATTTAAAAATCTGCTTTGATCTTTTAACAACATTCATAATTACAAAGAGCTGCCCACATAAAATATACAGAGAAATAATTAATTCCTGGGAAATGAAAGGATTTGTTTGTTGGTTTCAATGTATCAAAGAACTAAAAGTTCTGGATATGCAAACAATAGAAACAACATACAAAATTCCACAACAAGACTGGCTAACTATGCAAAGCATTCTGACTTATTTGCAAGATTTATGCAGAATAATTAGTAATTCTTCATTTAAAGAAATACCTAAAGTTATGAAACACATATATGAAATCATATATAATGATTATGACATGGGAGATAGTATTTCAAAAATTTACAAGATATTGACAAATTATAAAACAACACCCAAATCCTCATATTGGAATTATATAACAAAAGGACACTCCTTACAGCTAACTGAAGAAATTAAATAAAATATTTTATTATCAATAAAACATACATCCTTTACATAATACTGGGAAGTTTTTTAATTGGAAATGCTTGCACAGAGCATTCTTAACTTCAGATATAATTACTAAAAATAATTTTTCCACAAAGGAATATGTTGGAGGTGTGAGCAAATTTACAATGCAGATTGAAATCACATTTTTTTTGACTGTGTTAAAATTAAGCCAGTTTGGAATGGTATGCAAAACTTTTTACAAGCTTTATTTAATGAATCATTTTACTTATCTAAAGCTCTAGCAGTATTAAATGTGTACGAAGGTCCTCATTTGAATGAGTCAGATTTGTATCTAGTATGGACAATACTTGCAATCTCAAGGAAGTGTATAACAAGAAACACAGTACTGACTTTGAAAGACTTCTACAGCCTACTGCAGACCACAGCATTGTTGGAAATTAAAATTAAAGAATTAAGTATTCATCTTAAGCTATTTATTAGCAATCCATGGAAAAAGTCTTTTCATTGATTAACACTTTACAATAACTGAACAGATACACTCTGATAACTGGATTATTATTCATATAAAGTAATTGTATATATTGATCTCTGTTATAGTGTCAGGCTGATGTAAATAGTGTACATAGTTATTTAAGATATTATATACAAATACTATGGGATATATTCAACTGTATTTGAAAAAAAAAATTCTGTGAAAAAAAAAGATATATCATTACACCATGGTTTGGGGCAGCATTAAGTGACCACCAACTGTGTTGCTTAGTTGTGCTGAAGCTCACTTGCCCAAAGGTTAGTCCATGTCCTTAAGTACAATGTCCTGGAGCAGTGTCATGACCTCCCCACAAGGGGATCCAACATATTGCATTAGATGTTTACCAATATGGGTGATCACTGCAGCCCCCCACTGTGAGGTCCTCCTTGGTGGGACCTGACCACAGATCAGTCTCATTAAAACTACCAGAACTAATCCCCATCCTCTTGCAGATTATACAGACATATATTTCAACAAAGTAATTTATTACCTCCTGTGTGATTGTTTACATAGCTTGACTGCACCTCCCCCCTCAGATGGGACAGGCAAGTATGCCGAGCTCTACACACATGCATTATGCAAGCAGCAGTACAGCTGTGTGGACTCGTCTGTACCTGACAGGAGGAACACAGGCTCCTCATGGCATAGCAAACCTGCCTGGTGAACAACTGCCATTAGCAGGCTGTACAGTAAGAGGTGGACTTTGTTGTGTGGCACGTGGGGTGATGGTGGCTCCTAAAATGGAGGGACAACCTCCTTAGCTACAACAAGCACATAGTGTTGTTGTGACATCACATAGACACAGTAAGTGACAAAATTAGATACGCATACAAAGAAAAACAACAATGCACAATATAGTTACAAGTGTAACCTCAGAGGACAGGCCCAGATTGTCTGTGAACATGTACATAATGATAACACATATAATGGGTCTGTACTCATAGCTAACCTGTAGTCCCACAGGTTATGCATCAACTTGACTCCCCTGTTCCCACCACATGTGCAACATGACATTCCTATAAACAGTCCAGAATAAGCAAAATTGCAAAGAGACAAAAAAAAAAAAAAAAACAGGTATAAGCTCCAATAACCACGACATCATAGAGTAAAATAACCAGTGAATTTATTTGTTCTGGTACCTCAGTTTTTTGCCTTTAATGGAATGTTTAAACACTATAAAATCACTCTGTTTATATACCAAGTGCTACTTGAAACAATTAATCAATCTTTAATAAACTTAAAAAAAACTACATCCCAACCACACATTTAAGTCTGAATACTAGATTTATTTTATCTAAAACTGGTCATTAATCATTCATAAATATTTTCTATAAATAAAATAAACATTAAATTTATAACACAGATATTATTCCAAAAATATTTACCTCTCATTGTACATAAATACAAAGTTCATTTAAAATTCATTCAAAAAATACATTCAAAAAATCATTCAGAAATGTTTTCCAAACTCTTTTTAACTAAACATGTTTTTTATATAAATTTTATAAATATATTTTATAAATATATAGCTTTCATAAACTATTCTTATGTGGTTTTAAAGAGTTAGATTACTATCAATATTAATTCTCCTGGGATAAAGGGTTATAAAATGTATAATTGTTTTACATTCTAATTTCATAAAAATAAAAATAAAAAAAATGTTCAGGAGCAAAACCATGCAGAAAATAACAAGCAGCATACAATAAGTCTCTTCAGACCAAAGCCATGTAAAACGTATCAAACAGCATACAATAAGTCTCTTCAAACCAAAGTCATGTAAAACGTATCAAACAGCATACAATAAGTCTCATCAGACCAAAGTCATGCAAAAAGTATCAAACAGCATACAATAAGTCTCTTCAGACCAAAGTCATATAAAACGTATCAAACAGCATACAATA
The DNA here is from genome assembly GCF_019279795.1 of Protopterus annectens. Lineage (NCBI taxonomy): Eukaryota > Metazoa > Chordata > Ceratodontiformes > Protopteridae > Protopterus > Protopterus annectens. Next base: position 563,305,581 of record NC_056737.1, on the reverse strand, counting down.
AGTCTCTTCAGACCAAAGTCATGTAAAACGTATCAAACAGCATACAACAAGTCTCTTCAGACCAAGAATATACGAATAATCCAATCCAATGAAGTAAAATGCTGTTAACTTATTTAAAAACCAAATCTTTTATTAGCAGATATCTGATAAGCGCGTTCGCCAAAGTGGATTCTTCAAACCATAAGAGTGCAAAACAATTCAAGACACACCTTATATACATTCAGAAGCACCTTCAATTACTAATTAAGCCAAATGATGACATCATAATTAATCTATATACATTTAAAGTAAGCATTAATTTAGTATTACAATGCACATATACAAGCAATGAAAACAAAATATTTAAAGCATCATTAGTACAAATGAGCATCTAGAATGTATTTAAATAAATAAAATTTTGATTAATCCATAAATGAAACAATTTATTATACAAAAATGTTTTAAAAATTACTTAATACAAAACTTATTTTCTTGAGGGCTGGTCTTAAAGGGACCTTATCATTAAGACCAGGGTGAATATGTGCTTGCAATTTGATGATCCATTTAGTTTAATTTCTTTCAGTATAATTCCTTATGTCCCCTCCCCTCAAACTAGGTGTATTAATATAAAGAACTAAAAACTTAAAAGTATGTGAATTATTGGTTTCTAAAACGTTTAGACAAGGCATTAGTGTTTGACCGAATACGGATTTGATATAGGTGCTCCCTCACTCTGTCCTTAAGCCTTCTATCAGTTTTATCGACCTAGAAGGCAGGACAAGAAGAGCATAAAGCAAGGTAAACTACGTGTTCAGTGTAACAACTAGCACTGACATCAAAACTAAAAAATTGAGATGTATTCGGATGTATAAACATGTTCGAATCACATATAAATGAACAAAAATTACATTTATTACATGGTTTAGTGCCTGAGTGACTTTTATTTTCATGGGGCAAAGTTAGCATTTGCATAACATAAAAGTCTGTGTAAATTCTTTTTATTTTTAAATAAAAATTGTGAGTATTCACCCACAATTTACCTAATATTTGGATCAACTGTTAAAACAGTCCAATGCTTACACAAGATATGTTTATACATCCGAATACATCTCAATTTTTTAGTTTTGATGTCAGTGCTAGTTGTGACTGAAAGTAATTTTTTAAACATTTTTATATAATAAATTGTTCCATTTATGGAGTAATCAAAATTTTATTTATTTAAATACTTTCTAGATGCTCATTTGTACTAATGATGCTTTAAATATTTTGTTTTCATTGCTTGTATATGTGCATTGTAATACTAAATTAATGCTTACTTTAAATGTATATGGATTAATTATGATGTCATCATTTGGCTTAATTAGTAATTGAAGGTGCTTCTGAATGTATATAAGGTGTGTCTTGAATTGTTTTGCACTCTTATGGTTTGAAGAAGCCACTTTGGCGAAAGCACTTACCAGATATCTGCTAATAAAAGATTTGTTTTTTAAAGAAGTTAACAGCATTTTACTTCATTGGATTGGATTATTCGTATATTCTTGGTCTGAAGAGACTTATTGTATGCTGTTTGATACGTTTTACATGACTTTGGTCTGAAGAGACTTATTGTATGCTGTTTGATACGTTTTATATGACTTTGGTCTGAAGAGACTTATTGTATGCTGTTTGATACGTTTTACATGACTTTGGTCTGAAGAGACTTATTGTATGCTGCTTGTTATTTTCTGCATGGTTTTACCCCTGAACAGTTTTTTATTTTTATGATTTTACTTCTGTGCTTTCTGTTCAATTTCGTATATTTTCCTGTGGTCCTAATCATTATTTGAATTACATTCTAATTTGTTTAATTCATCCTTAAAACTTCCACCATGCTCCAATAGGGGACGTACCAACACACTGAAAAACAAACTGGTTTCAGACCCCCCCATGCATAGATACAAAGTGATCAGCTACAGTGCTGAGACAGTTTTGTCTTCTTATATCCCCCATGTTCCATCACACAGACTTTTACTTTCCCCTTTGTTTGCCCTATATACCATTTAGTCTTCTGGCAACCACAACCAATAATATATATGACTCCCTGTGAATTACAATGGAAACCTTCTCTAGCCTTGTATGACCTATCATTTATCTTAGAGCCACTAAGATTTCTAACCCTATCACATACACAGCACATACACATACACATGCATGTGCACCAACTCTCCCTTCCATTCTTAAATGTAGGTCATCCCCACTAAGTAGTTATTTCAAGTTGTTATATCTACCACAAAAAAGTCACAAATTTAGGAAAGAGCTGTCCCACAATAGTGTCCTTAATTACCATGTACCAAAACTCCCTAATAATTCTGTCCAAAGTTTTTGAAAAGGGAGAAAACCTAGTAACAAAAGACAACTTATCCTCATCTAGACTCATATTTTTATTCTTATTTTTATTTTTTCCAACCCCCTGCTATTTTTGGTGTACAAATCCCTTTTGCTCTCCCAAAACTGTATTCCTAGCCTCACTTAAAAGAATATCAGAATATCCTCTAAGACTGAGTTTATCATATTCCTCTTTTAAAAATATTTCTTTAAATTTTATCTCAGATGTATTCTGAAAGACCATCTAAATTCACCGTGAGGTAGGTATTTTATTAAATGTGGGGGATGCATGCTATCTGCATGCAAAAATTTGTTTACAGATGTAGGTTTCCTATATGGTTTAAATTGTATCACATTGTTCTTGTCCACATATAGCTCAACATCCAAAAAGATAATACTTATAGGATTGAGCTGACACGTGAATTTTAAACTATGCATTGTCCAATTAATATGGTCTATAAATTTGAAAAAATTCCTGTTGTTCTCCCTTACAGATAAATATCAAATTGTCTATAAATATACTGTACTAAACAACATTCTCAACAAAATAAACATTGTGGTACATAAATTGGTTTTCAAAATCTCCATATACACCACAGCATTAGTAGAGGGAAACGATGCCGCAATTGTCATGCCTCTTTTTTTTCAAAAATAAATGATTTTCCCGGTTTACCTTTATATGTGCATACTGCACATGTGTGAAAGACAATAGTTCGAAAGGACTTTTTCAGGATTTTGAAAAGTCGAAAAAAAATGCTTCGAATGTGCAATGAGCGAATGCACAGTGACGTTCGCTCATTGCAGATTTGGCATTTTGGGTGCGGATTGCACTATAGTGGGGATCGGAAATGATCCCTTTCCCCACTGTAGTGTGCTCTCAGAGTTAGAATATTAAAGTGGGGGGTGCTTTCCCCCCTGCATTACATTGTGTGTTCGACATTGTAGTTCGAAACTCAGCAAATCTGCTGTTCGATTTGCTGAGTTTCGAACTTCAGTGATATTCGACATGCAGATTTCGTCATTTCGGTTCACACAACAGGACAACCGACAATATGATTTTCAACTATATAAAGGTAAACCAGTTTTCCCACTTGAAATAATTATGTGTTAGGCTAAACTCTAACAAAGATAAAAGGAAAGAGGAATGTGGTCCCTCCCCCATCATTTTGCCCATGGCTTCCAGTCCCCTTTTAGTATCAGTGTTGGTGTATAATGAACTAACACCCATGGTAGCCCAAAAGAAATTCTCCTGCCATTTTACTTTCTTCAAACCTTTGCACAATTCACTAGCATTCTTAATATGGGAAGGTACCTTCTCCAAATATTTTTTAAAATGAAAATCCAAAAACAAGCCAACATATTCCAGATAAGAACCTATCATAGAAACAATAGGCCTTCCAAGGGGGTACCTTAAGTTCTTATGAATCTTAGGGATGGCATAGAACTTGGGATCCCTGGGTTCCTTGACACATTTTTTTGCACATCCCTATTACCCAAGAAACCCAGTCTTTCACCTCTCTCCAACATTTTCAGCAATTCTCCATTAAACCTCTGTAATGGGTTGTTAAGCAATTTGACATAATCATCATTATCAAAAATCAAATCCACAACCATTTTTGATACCCTTCTCTAGCCATTATTACCCAATTACCCCCCCTCATCTGTTTGCTTGAAAACATATTTATCTAACTGGGAGCGTACCATTTGCAATTCAGTCCATTCTTTTTTTGACAAATTGTTTTATCACTTCTAAGAAAAACACCAAATTCATGTTCTACTCTCTTACACACCACACTTTCAAGCATCTTAATAGACATAGACTGCCTCAGTGGCATAAATTTGCTCTTCCTAGTGGAAAAATAAAGAACTTCAATATGGCCATAACCTATTTTAAAGCCGTTACAATCTGACTGATATTACAAATAATGTGTACTTTCATCATTATCCAGTCTTAACGTGTTACTTGAATCATCACTAAACAATTCAAAAAGCAAATCAGTTTGATGTAAACTAAGGTCTAATAAATCATCATCACATTCCAAATCCAACTGTGAAGAAACATGAATGCTCCTATCAAAGTTATTAAAATACACCTTCAAAAATAATTTTCAACAAAAGTGTTAACATCTAAAATGATGTCCGCTAAACAAGGTACTCTGGTCAGAACAAACTTTGGACCTTTTAGTAACACATTTTTTAAATCTTCTGTAAGCACAAAATCAGATATGTTTAACAATTTTTAATTGTTCAGTCATTTTTTCCCCTTGTAACATTCAAAACTTCCATGACACCCACAAACTGAAGACGTAACACAAATGAAGGCAAAAGGCAAATTGATCCACTCCCAAGTATTTTTTTTTATCGCTTTCATTTATAAAATACAAACATCCTCGGATTAAAAACTTAAAATCTTGAACCATACTGGCCACCTCATTTATATATGCACTAAAAATCATGTGATAAAACTTGCCTCAGTTTGAAACCACCATTTAAAGATTTATTGCATCTGCAGTTTGTAACACATGCATTTTCATTTACATTCATTGCATACTTCCACACTGCTAAGCTATACAAACACATATTTACATGCAATTTTGCTAAAATAACTAAAATACCTCTATTAGATAAATTCTTATATATGTAAATAAATAAATGCATATGTGAATCTAGCTATCATGCTACATATAACATGTATAGTATACAAAAAATGCTGACTTTAAAACAGTGTATGCCCCATGGACATAATTATAGCTGGATAGCAAACTTGGCTTTAAGTCTCAAAACAGGACTGATGAAAACCACACCATTAGTCCCGGATAACTTGTTGCATTGCTTCGCAGTTGCCATTTGAGTTCCTTAAATTCCAAAAATTCATCTATAGGACCCACTCTTTCACCTATATCAACATGATCTATAATAATACATTTAAAATGATGGTCTGCATGTTGGGTTATATGTTCAGTTAAGGCAGTCTTAGAGTCTGTTTTACTGATATCATATTGATGTTGATATATTCTGGTTTTAAAGCTATTTTTGTCTTACCTATGTAAAAACATGGGCATTTTTGACAAATACCCATATAAATATATGTATGGTGTATAAATAGAATGATTTGTGGTGTTTAAACATTCCATTGAAGGTGAAAAGTTGAGGTACCAGAATAAACAAATAAATTCATTGGTTATTTTACTCTATGGTGTCATGGTTATTGACGCTTATACCTGTTTTTTTACCTCTTTGCAATTCCTATAAACAGCCCCATATTTTCCATCATAGCTGGCCTTAGGCAAAGCCCAACCAGGCATCTGTCTAGTGCGCCACTCTATCAGGGGCACTTTTCCATAATCTGGATAGTGTAGGTAGACCATGATGGGAGCAATGGGTGGTGTAGGGGGGCACTGTGGAGACCTTTTGCCTAGGGAACCAGTTGACCAAAGGCCTGCCCTGCCTTCCATATCTATAAGCAGGTCATAACTGGCCTCTCTATGGGGGCACACAGCATCTATTGGACATGCTAACATCCAAGGCTGCATCGTACATGTGATCTGACAGGGATTACTATCACCATTGGGAATACCTTACAATCATACTGAAACCACTGGTTGGACCCCAGCTGACTGGACAATGAGAACTGTTATACCCTTGCACAGAGGTGGTGCATCCACTAATCACCAGAACTATAGATTTCTTTGCCTGAGTATCTATATCTGTATGCCCATAGGACAAATCATCATGGAGATGATCAGCACACATATATGTGATCTACACACAGTTGACTGTACACAGTTTGGATGTCTGACATGGAGATCATGACTGTTAAACATGGTGGACATGTCTGAAGCAGTCACCAAGGACCTGGGTGAGGGAACATCAGGGCATTCAACCCCCTGGACTTAGCCAAGCCATCTGACTATATCCCCCTTTCAGGCATCATTTACAAAAGCACCCAATTAGGCATCCTCTGTAATATCATTGAAGGGTCAATAAGTGGCCAATTGATGGCACACATACTCAACATAGGGACATCCACCTTCAATAGCTGATCTGTAAGCAACAGTGTTCAACAGGGCTCAGTCCTGGGTGTTCTACTGCTTGGAACCCATTTAACCATGATATAAGTGAATACTGAATGTTTGTGGCTAACAATGTTGGCTGATGCCTGCAAACTGTGAACACTCACAGAGTCTGTGAGTTATGTTAATATCCTACAAGAGGGTATTGATGAACAAATGCCTGTTGACAATCTAATGGCCATAAACTCCACGCAAATATAAATGTAGTATAATTTCCATCACTAACACCTATGCACCTGATAAATAGCACATCCGTTGCAACATGTGATGTACATACTCAGGGTGATACACTTGGGCACACAGGTCTGGCCATACATGTTTACACCTAATGTGCCTGAGATCACCATGTCTCCCCATTGGTAGGACAGGAATCATATGTCATAACTGAGGGCACAGTCATGAGTAATTGACATACTTGCAACCTCCATGCACTCTTCCCTTAGCATTCCAATATCTAAGTCCAATGGCCATTTGGTAATGTACCTTTCCTAGCACTACTGACGATTGCACACAACAGTATGGTTCCTCACATGGGAACTTCATGTCTTCAGTATCTGTTCAATGGGGATTGTCTGACACAGTGATCATTGTAGACTGTGACATATAGACAACTCAGAGGTGATCTCTGCCTTGCATATGGGGCAATGTGTGACCCTGCTTGATTGTAAATGCTGCATATCTGTAAGTGGCATGGTACATGGATTAATCACATCACAGACATTAACCTAGCATGTAACATTAGTAATACATGCTGGTGGAAGAGATCTGTCTAGCAGACTATAACACACCTTTAAAACAGAACCCTACCTAATGGCAAACAGAGCACCTCAGTGGACGTAATCACATGCCATCTGTATGATTGGCTGAGTGGCCACCATTTCACCACAGGGTGTCTGCATGTGTCCCTCTTGGACTGGGGCAATATGTGCTGATCATGTAAATAAGGGTATAAAGCTGTCTCAGATTGTGAAGGATTATTGGCCATTATGCTAGGGAAGTTCAAATGTCCTATGTTTCCATAAGCTGATGTAAAATGTTCTAACAGCCACACACACAAACCTGGCTGCATTGAGGATAGCATCACTTCTAATTACTGCTTACAGGACATTGCACGGTACATACGCTTAGTGCAAGTTGGCTGTAAATAGATTAGAACACTTACCTATCTAATGGTGCACACTACAGAACACAGTAAGTGATTTACACAACACACCTCATGTCTGATATTACTATCTGTTTAGGACATATTATGCTTGATGACATTAGCATGACTAGTTGTGGTCATTTGAAGGCCTACATCACCTGCTACAAATAAAATACTGCTAAACCCTAATTCTTTCTAGGTTATTGAGGTGATCATATTTATGACTATTGACACACACATGAAGTGGCCTGGAGTGAAGTTAGAATCCCTACTTATCTAGTCTTACAGACTGTAGATCAGAGTATTTATCACATGTGCCATGGCTTAAGTCTGACATTGCAATGGCAGCTGGTATTCTTAAGGTAGATGATAGCATCATTAGAAGCCAGCAGCAACTTACAATTCCAAAAAGTGCATAACAATTGCAGTTTGATAGCCAATGAGCGATTCTCAGTAATTTTGCACACACACACACACACACACACACACACACACACACACACACACACACACACACACACACACACACACACACACCAGGTGGCCTGGAGTGAGATTAGTACCCCTACCTATCTAGTTTTACACAATATAGATTACAGTACTTAGCGCATGCCCCACAGCTGACGTCTGTTTTTGCTAGCAAACTACTTGTGGATTATACAAACTAGACTTGTGTTGAACAGCATCTGTGGCCTGCAGAGTGACATTGCTTCATACTGTTATCTGCATCTAGTATCCTAACAGTCAGATAACTCTTATTTACCTTAGCTATGTATCTACAGTTACCAGTATGGCCATAAGTGGTTGTTTGCATTTGGATGGGTAAGCCTGCGGGCAGGAACAATGTGCCTTGTCCATGCTTATGGAGACAACACCATACCTTACTCCACCTGCTCACCTGTTGCTATATGTGTGGTGACATCCAGCAGGCACAGGGGTCTGTAGATAAATGCATTATATACTATTGATCTCTTACTTTGGATCCTTTGAGCAACTTTATAGATGTGTGATAGTGCAGCTTTACTCAGCATTATTAGTGTATGTAAGATAATACAGACATCCATAAACATATTTATGTATGTAACAGGGATGTATATATGAATGTAGCTGTGTTTGTGTATGATATGTATATGTGTTATGCAGATATATGGGGAGGGACTGAGATGTATGTTTATATGTATGTGTGTGTATATATTTATTTGTAAATACATAGAGACAGATATGCAATCTATGTGAGAGTCAGATAGTGATAGATGGATATGTATACACATATGTATGTATGTATACACATATCTATACATAACAGGTCAGTTTGATCAAGGGGCAATAGAATTGCACTCAGTTTAACTAAGTGTATGCACATGCCCAGTGTGATTGTCAGTACTTATAAAGCGACGCCAGCCCACACATACCTGTACTCCACTGTGGGATTTTGTGTGTTACAGACAATGATATCTGTCACTGTTAATGCAGTACTATACTTCACTAAAATGTACATGGCATTCTCTAGCTGTCTGATGTAATTAATGTGTGACATAGAGTAATAATGCTACATCGCACACAGACTGACAGTCTGTAAAAAAATAACATATAATACCTCACATCCAAAAGATGTGGATACTTCCAGTTTAAAACCATCAACACCATCACCCATGCTCACTCTTCTAGTCCACCGAGGCACACAAGCTTCCAGACAGAGAAGACTCATTCATGACACAATCAACAGCATACATACGTACGTTGTTATTCCTGTGTTAAGTGAGACATAGAAATGTATGATTAATTTCTATGTTACTCCCCTAAGATTGCCTGACCTGCTGATATACCATTGATGATTTACTGCTAAAGCAGTTTTATGGGAACACTGCTGTGTTGGGGGTGGGGGAACAACACCACATGTTTTGCTGGGATATGCAGAAGTCCAAATATCATGTGACCCCACTCTTTAACATCTCCCTTTACTGATGTAGTGAATGTTCCAACCATGAGGCCTACTGAATATTAAGGAACACATAATAGTGGACTGGGTATCTGTACTCCCATGTGGATGTTACTTCTGTCCAAATAGCCCACTATACTTGCTTATATTAATGCAGCAAATCCATACATGCAATACTATTTCATAGTAATCCTTACAAGTACTGTGTAGGCTAGAGACTTACCTTAAGAATGCAGCAGTTGACAGAACTGATGCAAGCAATGCACAGTGGATACATGAATAGGTACAGGTTGTGTGGGTTGCCTGGCCTCAATTTTGATATATGGATGTGAGTAGGAGTAAGGTGTCAGTCCCTAGGTTGTCACTAAATGTGCTATGCATTGTATCTTAGCCAAAGCCAGCCCAATCTGAACATACCTACATCTGCCTACAGGGATATCACCGGGGGTTCCTCTTCTGAGTCCACCTGTGACTGTGACAGTGTTGACATAGGCACTAGTCAGAGGCTATATATCCCTTCCCTTTGCTGATCCTGCTGCAGCTGTTTCCACAGGATCATATTGTGTAGCATAGCACATACTGTGAAAATATGTGCACATGTTACTGAAGAGTATTGCAGGGCTCCACCAGATATATCCTGGCATCTGAAACATGACATCAGAAGCCAAAACACACTCTCTATGATGTTCCTAGTTTGTGCGTGTGCCTCATTATGGCATTCTTCAGTGGGTTTGTGTACATTTCTGATGGGTGTCATCATCCATGGTAGCAGAGCATAGCCAGCATCTTCCAGTAAATGGCCATGTGGGATGTCCCCCCTAACAAACATCAGGTACAGCTGTGATGCATGCCAGATATGGGAGTTGTGATAACTGCCATTGCTGCCAGCCCACACATTCAGGATAATCCCCTGGACATTGCACACAACCTGGCAGTTGATGGAGTGGTACCCCTTGCAGTTGATGTAGATTCTACTCTCTTCACCAGGTGGTGCCTTGATGTGAAGATGAGTGCAGTCTATGGTACAGAGTAGCTTGGGGTTTTCTGCTACATGGTAGAAGGGTTGCATATTGCTGGCCCTCACCTTAGTGGTGAGGGAAAAAGAAATGTGCTCACTGGCATGTGGCAGCATGGCATCCAGGAACTGGTGTAGTACCCTGGATGAGATGCCTGTGAGACCCCCATCCTGTCCCCAGTTTGCCTTTGGAAAGTACCTGTAACCAGTATCCTAAGGGCTACACATACCTTTGTTTCCACTGAGATGGGTTCCCCTCTGTTGGCTCTGGGTATGAGTTGATGGCAGCAGAGCTCAGTGAGTTCTTCTAGTATGCCTCTGTCCACCCTGTAGTGCTCTACAGTCTTCAGTTCATATAGCTCCTGGAAGGTTACCCTGGGCCTGAACACTCTTCTCCTTCTCTGTCTTGAGCTATTGTCAGCAGCACCAGAAGCATTGACTTCAGCATCTAGCACATACAGGTGGGTGTAGCAGACCTGCAGCAGCCCCTAGTATTCTCTCAGTTAAAATCCCAAGTCTGTACTCCAGTGCTGCAGAGTACTGGGGAAAGTCAAAATGTAGAGTTTATGCATACTTTATACAGCTCTGCTGTAGGTGCAGAATGTGTGATTGGATAACTATAATGAATTCCACCTGCCTACAATATAATTAACATAATTTAATGGCCCTATTTTAGTGCACAATGCCACACGCAGTGCTGCATAGAGCAACATAACTTAAACAACTCAAAACTTCTAACTGAATACATCCGGTTTTCAGACATGCTCAGCAAGGTGGTGCACATTGCTACCATGTGCACCAAAGCTTAAAAGAGCTTAAAAGTCAGTGGACACAGCCTCCTAATGTCAGCTACATCTTATGTAAACATCCACATGGGTCTAAGAGCCTACACGATGGGGATATGCAGACACAATTACGCCTTTCTACTATTCAGTAACTCCACCTCATTTCCATATATATCTATGCTCACAGACTGGAAACTACATGTTTTATAGCCATATCTTGTTAGCAACAGCTGCACTGCACCATTGTAGTGACCCCACACAAAGTCCTGTAATACATTTCTGTCACATCTTATTAAATAATTTTTTCCAATTTTTATTTTTTTATTTTTCTGTAAATCATGTTTGCACAGTGTGATGCTCAGCACAAATATGCCAAGATTGTTTAAAAAAATAATTTAACTTATGTTCTTGACTCTTTTTGACATACAGGATAATAGTTTTGCTTATATATGTATGTGGTATTACATTTTTAGGAGATTTATGTCCATATATATACAGTTTGGCACCCCCTTTTGTTTGTCTACACTTTCCTACATGGAATGTTTTTAAGTACACTATGGACACTGACACAGGATCTGAACAGATGCCTTTCTGCTTGATGGATTGCTCTACCTGCCTCATTTGCATGAGAGTCACCTGCTTATGAGGTGATTTGCATGCCACGGAAGTTTCCGTGTTTGCACATGCATGCATGCCACTCAGCAGCACTTGCTGAATCTCAAAATGTTTGCATCCGTGTAAGCATTGCAACATGATGCTTAAACAGAAAAAAATGTGTAGGCTTTATTAAATTCCCCCCAAAGTATATCCAGTGTATACATACACACATACTCACTGCGATTCACAGAAATGCACTTCATGTCAGGGCAAGCTTTGGGCCACTAGCAATGATGCACTGAGATGTAATGTAATGTGTACATGAATATAAAGATGGTAACACAGTGCAAATCTGAATAGACATCTGTGCTCTGGTATGGAAAGTGGAGCAATGCTAAAAAGCTGCAAGTCAAATACAGTAAAACAGAGCAACAAGTAAACTTTTCATCTTTTTGCATTTAAATGTAATCTCTCCACTACACATCTCCTTTTCTTCATACCTTTCTCCAACTTCTCATTCAATATTTTAATGATTATTTTTTCACTTTTATCCATCTCTTTATAATATCCATAACAAAATCCAGATTACAGTGCTGTTTCCTCAGTTCCCTCCCTTACAGTTTCCTCCAGCTCTTCCCCTTTTTTAAATGTCATTTAACATTTCCAAATATCATTTTCACCTTTCCTTTTCCTCTTTCTTTATCTCCTTTTTCATACATTCTACTTAAAATTCATCCACCTCCATAATTTCTTCCTGTTTATATATTACCTTCTTCATCTGATATTGCATCCATCTTCCCTTCTCTTGTTCTATTTCCCCAAAAAGGTGAAACCTCATCTTGTTTTTCTTTAGAAAATATTTTTATATCTATAATTTTATTTTCCTTCAAGTTTTTCATATAATTATTTTCTGTTATTTTGTCACTACATTGAGCCATGGTGGTGCAGCGGTTGCGTTGTCACCTCACAGCAAAAGGTTCTCCCATTCGATTCTTGGCTGGAGCGCCTCCTGTGTGGAGTCTGCATCTCCTCCCTCGGTCGAGTGGTGTTCAAAAGACATGCGTGAGTGGGAGTGCCTTCGTTGAAGGTTTGGGGATGGGCTGGCACCTCGGCATTCTAAAAATCTACTGCCAATCATTAGCAGTCCGGAATTCTGCTGTGGCAACCCCTAACCGGGAAAAGCCGAAAGAAGAAGATTGATCTATGCCTTTTTCATAACTTCTCATGGTTTCTTCATATTCCAGATTATCTCTTCCTTTTATTCTATTTTCAGCTTCTAATTTTTTCATACTTTTCCTTATATAGCACCCATCAATATATTCATTTTCATAAATGCACTCCTCCTATTGTCATATGTTCTTTCCATAATTTTCTACAGTCTTTCTTCATTTCATTGCTTTTGATTACCTTACCAGTTAACATTTTTTTCCTTTATTATCTTTTGGTCATCTCATATTATAGTCTATACTTCCCCGTGTTCTGAAAATTCTGCCTTTTCTACCACCTCATCACTTCTTTCATATTTTTCAATATTTTACACAATGTATTCCAGTTTTGGATATAATTCTTCTTCTGTATGTCCAGTCACCGTTTTACTGATTTATCAGGCCTCCACATTTTGTTAACTCTTTAATCACCTTAATATCTAGAGTTGTAGTTCCTCTTTCCTTCCAGAAGTTCCAATAAGTCTCCCAAAATAATTATTGACATATTTAATGCTACATAATTAGTTGTGGCCCTAGCCAATTTGCATACCTCCTCAGATCTGCCTTGAAGATAGACCATTGCTGACTGAGTTCATCCCACTAGGCTAAAGTATAAATAACATAAACAAATACAAGACATTATTGAACAATACTACATATAATGCAATGACATTAAAAAAAGTCATTAGGGGGAGTGGCCAAGATGCCAAATTACTAAAAGCACAGAATCTTAGCTCTGCTTTTTTCTTATTATTTTGACAGGAGATTTCAATATTTTTATGGAGAAAAATCTTCAATTTTACTTATAAGAAGGACCTTACTATTTAGGTATTGATTTCCAAAGAAAATCAATACTAGTGTGTAGTTTTTGTCTATTTTATTGTCAGAAGTACTTATACAGGTCATACAGCTATGAGCAACTCAAAGAACTCAGATCAGGAGAGTGTGCTGAAAAAGGAACTACAATCCATCATAGCAAATATACAGGAACTTTCAATAAAATGGATAAGTTGGAGGACAAAATTGATACTATAAAACAAGACAGCAGATGACAACTGGACCTACTGAATGAAGTAATTAAGAGACATTCTGAGCAATTTTCCTCTATAGAAGAAGCTGTGAATAATATTGAAGTCAGGCTGACTGAGTGTGAAAGTCACAATGAATTCCTCCTCAAGCAGAACAATAAACTCCTGGAAAAGTGGAAGATTTGGAGAGTAGATCAAGGAGGAACAATATAAGAATTTATGGGGTGCCAAAAAAGAGGAGGGTAATAACATGGTACCATTTTTAAATAACTGGCTACTAAAGGCATCAAACCTTCCTGAATTCTTGTCATTTGGAATTGAGAGAGCTTTCCGGTCCCTGTCAAAACCTGTGTCTGTCAGCAACTCCTCATCTCCTAGATCCATTATAGTTAGATTTTTGTCTACTCAGGACAAGGACTTGGTATTGAAATCTGCCTAGTCAAATCCTCCTGTCAAAATTAATGGAAAGAACATCTGTTTCAATAATGATTATACTTCTACAGTCATCTCCAAAAGAAAAGAATATGCTCCTCTGATAAAATCCCTCAAAATGTCCAATATTAAAGTGCAGGTGCTGTTTCTGGCTAGAATAAAACTATATCTGACAGATGGTGAAAAAATATTCAATTCTCTGTAAGAAATGATGGACTTTAGCCAAAAGAAGAATTTATTAACAGATACTGAGGAAATGGACTGGCCAGCACAAAGTCTGAAGAGACATGCAACAAAAAATTGTTGAGCTGTTAAAGAAGGAACAAATAAAAAACTAAAAGATAAATTAAAATGTTATGCAATTCTAAACTGTATGGACATTGATTGCATTGCTTCCCTGTATTAAATTCTGGGGGATGTTAAAAAGGTCAATATTTTTTCTTATTCATTTCTTTCCCTCTTCTTGTTCTCTTCATTTTCTGGTTCTCCTTTTCCTTCTCTCTTTTTTTCTTATTTTCTTATTTTATGTCTGTCATTCTAACCCATTCCCTCTTTATCAACTAAACTTTATTTATCTCCTTTTTCAATAACCATTAAAAAATATGAGGAATGCCTGTATATGATTGGTTTTGCATTTGATTTACCTTAAATTCCAATGAACATATCCAATTAAGGTAAAGTAGTGAATTGGCAGTCTTCTTTGATGTACTTGATGGAATGATAGGAAAACATTCTGCTATAATATGAAAGAAGATGTAAATGTAGACACAGTGTGTTTATTATTTAAAAATTAATATACATATTTGTATAGGCATATGGCTAAGAGACTCTCGACTAGAGGGAAAGGGATTTTTTTTTCTTCTTGTTGCTTTGTATTTTTTTTGCCTGCTGACAGTGGTGTAACATGAAAGTAGAGACTGGAGTGCTGTGCTGATCTGTCTAGATAAAAAATCATGTCACTAATATATATTAAGCATTTATCCTTGTATTTGGACATTTTGTCATTTTCCTGGGTTTGCAAACATTGCACAGTCTTCATTGAGCTAGCTCGAGCCCTTTACACTTTTAAAATGTTTGCTTCACTTTGTTTTCTCACCTGACAACTTTAAAAGACATTCCTAAGGTGATTTAAGCTCACAGCTACTCAGAGCTTCATTCTTCCAGCATCACCAGTTCTAACAACAAGCTGCAGCTTCAGGAAGTCATTGGTGACTTTAACCCCATGCAGGGTGTCTGGAATGTTAAAATGGAAAACACAACAACATCAAGCAACTGGTTCCAGCATTACAAACAGGACTTTTCAAAAGTTAGATTTTTTTTGACTTTCTGATAATATCTGTAGCACAGACACCAGAGATTAGCACTGCAGTCATAGTACAGTAAGCTGCACCTGGCAATAGCAGCTCAACAACTATAAACATGATAATTTCAATGGAAAGCATTAAGTTACTGCAGTGTAATTTTTCACATTTTCATACAGGATTCAACTTTGTATAACCACTGAACTCTGCCTTATACTACACTATAACAATGGTAAAATTGTAGTCAGATGTAGTATGCTTTAGTTTGTGACTGAATTATATGACTGTAGTTGGTTTAGTGGGGGCTCGGAGTTGACTAACCGTCCCTTAATATCTTAGAATGGTGCTACAAGTGTCATCTGAAGATGTTTTAGTAAGAATGAGCCTTTTATTCTGCAGTTTTCTGCACACAGTATTCCACACTCACTTTTCTTAGGAACATTATTGTACACTCTAGAGGTATAGGATTAGAATTAAAACATCTAAATAACCGATCATTAAAAAAGTCTTTATATATCATTAAAGTTACACAAAATCATGACAAAATACATGCAGTATTGAATGATGAATAATATCTAAAATTAATTGATCATTTTTGGGTCACATTAATATTGAGTGGAAAGATTTCAGGCATCTTCCTTTGTTAGTGCATGAATATTTTAGATTATTACTCTCAGTACTATAATTGATACAGTCATTGATAAAGTGAATACTCCATTATTATAGATGTATTGTACTGTATGTGTAGTACAATGTCTATTTTACACATTCCCTGTTGACTTAACAAGGCAGCGATCAATTATATTACTATAACTCACCTGTCACTGGTCTGGAATATGATTTTTATAGTGATTCACAGTCTATTATTGCTCATCAGTTGCAAGCCTCAGACCCCTTTTATTTTCCTCTTTCAAGAGAGAGCCTTTATGTTTTATATGAGTGGGGAACATAATTAGAACGTGTGAATTCGCCAGAATTCATATAGGTTATGTCATAAAAATAATTGCATCTTTCAATATGGCAGTTTTGATGACAGCTATTTAGTAGATATGAAGCTCCAGAAAATAAAAGTTAGAGATTCATAAAATTTTAATAAGCTTCACTCCTCAGAAATATATATGATACTTAATTGAGGGACACAACATTGTGACTATAGACAGATGTTATTATATATAATACCTGACCTATCCAAGTTAGAGGTCTTAGTAGAGGCTAGTTATTGCATACATTGGTTCATGTATATGCTAAAAGTGGCATTATAGTATATGTTGAAACTGAAGAGGGTTTAGTTTAGTAATATGATGATCTATTTAGATCTAGATATCATACCCATGGCTATACGTTGTGCAAAGTAAGAGAAAAATTGTATTAAAATTGTATTAATTTAGATCCATGTCAGTTAATGTCTAGTTCAATTTTCCTTCTGAGTTTCCAGGTTCTTGACTAGTAAATTAGCTTCTTGGGAAGTGTATCAATGATGTAGATACTTAAAATGACAGACTTCTTTAGAAGTACTACAATGCATTACTTGATGTTAAATGTTAAACAATGATTTTGACATCAAATGTTTGTATGTATCAAACCTTACTGGAGAACATTCCTATGTTAAAGAGATTTAATGCATGGTTTAAGTCTGCCACCATTTATGAAGCTTGTTATTAAGCTGTTTTTAATTTTGACTTTAATATACAATAAGTTGATGTCAGGGAGAAATGGGTTTAGAATCAAAGTAGTTAGTAATGTGGCCTTGAAAATGTACACTTTTTGAGTTGCAATAGTTTGGGTTACTACAGTTTATAATTATATCGTTGAAATTTTTAATTTCATTCAAGGTAGAAGAAAATAATAATGTACTCGGGGTGTAAGATGTGGATATAGGGCGGTTTGATTAAATCATTTAATCAAACCAGGAACACATTGTTCCATGTATATCTTTGTATACAGACATTTGTTTCAAGGATCAAAAGTTAAAATGTTTATTTCATCCATGATAAATTACTCCATAGGCTATAATAAGTCACAGGGTGTAAAACCACATTATAGATATTCTAAATATACCTCAAACACATGACAGAATATAAGTGCATATCACTTAATGTCAGTGGCCTAAATAACAACATATAAAGAGCCAGTTTACTTAAATTTATAAAAATGCATAAAGCGCATATATTCTTTTTGCAAGAGACTCATTTACTTTAAAAAAAAAATAGATAAGTTGTCTTTTAATGGTTATTCTATTCTAGCAGACTCTTGTTACAAAAGTAAAAAGAGAGATACTCTTTTATTGTGGAAAAACTATTTTACCATGCCCAAAATTCTTAGTACTTTTTCTGATAAAGATGGAATCTTATGTCTAACAGTATTAGAAATAAATAAGAAATGTTATACATTGATTAACTCCTACTGGATACCTGGTTTAGGATCAAAATTTGTAGACAATTATTTAGATGCCATAAACCTACATGCTAGAGGTGAAATTATTTTAACTGTTTACTAACAGATTGAGATGCATCCAGAGTCAACAAACCCAAAGTATCAGCACAATCTAAAAAAAACTGAATAATTTTTATTACCTCAAGGAATCTTAGAGATATTTATGATTTAAGAGAGGCAAATTCCCTTAACTATGCCCATTATTCATTTAGACTTGGAACCCAAATGAATATACATAAGGTCTTCATTTTGAATAATTCATATTCTAATATAAGAGAAGTTTTAATAACATCATGTCCACTTTCTGATCATAATGCCCTTAATTTTAGTTTTAAAATAAGTAGTAATGATTTAGGGGGGTTTTTTGGGCAAAGAATTCCTGCTGACATAATAAAAATTAAAGGCTTTAAAGACTGGGTTTTAAATGAAATAACTAAATCTTTGGAGTTTAATAACAATGGTGAGGTAATTGACATCATATTATGGGATGCTTTAAAAGTCTACCTCTATGGCAAAATAAAGAATTGGTACCTTTTAAAAAGGAAAAAATGGGATAGGGAATTAATAGAATTGCAAACTAAAATAGATAAAATGGAAATTAAACCATAATGATAAGACTACACATACAGAACAATCAAACTTAACCAAGAATACCTTGAAATATTAAATCACAAGGTTTCAAGGGTCTATATTAGATGCTTGAGCATCCAAAATGGCGAACACCTAATGAGCGACACATATACGCTGAAGGATAAAAAGTGAGAAGGACCTAAATGTCGAAAACCGGAATGCCGAACTAATTCCTGTGACCAGCAGGGTGATCGTGGGGAAGAGGAAATATATCCTTTTCACCACTGTAGTCCGATCTCTGAGTTGATATATATAAGTATGGGGTGTGGGGGTCACAGCCCCCCACATGGGGAGTGAAGGGGGATTTCTCCCCTTCAAAAGAGTGATTAATGAAGTTTGTGTGTGTTGTACTTAGCTGTGTGGCACTGTTGTAGTTTAAAGTGCATTCAGTATTACGGTTTTCGACATTTAGGTCCTTCGCTCTTTTTGTAGTTCGGCGAATATGTGTCGCTCATTAGGTGTTCACGGTTTTGGATGTTCAGTTTTATGATATAGACACTGTTTCAGTTACATGGAAAGACTTAAACTACAGTCTTATTCTGTAAATCCTAAACATTTACATAAGCTAGCCATCAGAAGCAAACAAGTTAATAACTTAAACCATATTAATTAAATCAAATATACAGTTAATAACTCCACAAAAAAAAAAAAAAAAAAAAAAAACAGATTTAAAAGGTATACTAGAAGCATTTAAAACTTATTATGAATCAATTAATGAGAAAAATATTGATTTAGAGAATACTATAATAGATAAATTTCTCCAAAACAACATCAATAACAAATTATCAAAACAACAAAATAAGGTAGTAAATAACCCAATATCACTATCAGAATTGAGTACTAGATTAAAAGCTTAAAAAATAATAAAGCCGCAGGCTTAAATGATATAACTCCAGAGATATATACATTTTTCCAGACTCAGCATTAAAAATACTACTAAATGTCTTCTCTACAATTAAAAATGAATTGAAAGTATGCCCTTTTTGGAGATATTCCTTGATTTCCCAAATTTTAAAACAAGGTAAGAATCCACAGTTATGTTCCTCCTATTGGCCCATTTCTTTGTTAAACATTAATTATAAAATCTTTATGTCCATAATGGCTAAGAGGTTGAATGATATACTGCCCAGTGTAATAGATTATGATCAAACAAGATTTATATTACATAGAAAAGTATAGGACAATATAATTAAATTACTATCACTAATTGATATTGCTAATAAGACCAAAAAGCAACTCACTATTATTAGCTTAAATATTGATAAAGCCTTTTGCTCAATTAGCTGGGCATATTTACATAAAATTCTTAAAGGATATAACTTCTCCTTAGATTTTATTAATATAATATTCAAATTATATAATGATTCTCAAGCATATGTTAAAATATGATCTTGTTTATCATCACAATTTAAAATATTTAAAGGTACAAAACAAGGCTGTCCACTGTCACACTTACTGTTTGCTCTGTCAATAGAACCTTGTGCTACCTATGTAAGAAATGTCAATAATATAAAAGGATTTTCCATTAGTAGTGATCATTGTTCAAAAATCCAGCTGTTTATAAATTATATCCTTTTAACAAGTGAAGATATGGTCTCTTCTTTATATTATATCATCGAATCAATTATTTTTTTGGAAAAAGTCTCAGGTCTAAAATTCAATCAAAACAAAGCTGAATAATTGTTAATCAATAATAAAAAAAAGAAGAAGAACCTACAAAACCATAAAAACTTTAAGTGGGAAAATAAAACAATACAATACTTAGGAATTAGTATAAAGCCCACCTGGAAAGAAACTATACTTTCAGATTATACAACCTTATTAAATACAATCACCAAACTAGCAAACAATTGGAATAAAATGTTTTACCATGGAAGATAGACTTACATTAATAAAAATTACTATCCTATCAAAAATTTTATTTTATACGCAATCCATAATTCTAATCCCTCTAAGAAAATTCTTCAAGCAAATAAATAATATACTAATTAAGTTCCTTTGGTTTCCTCAAAAACTGAGAATAGCTTATAATTGGCATATAACAGGTTGTGATAATAATGGAATTGGCTTTCCTAACACTGAGATATATTCAAAATCTACTATTATTAACTTAGTACTACACTGGCTAAGCACTACTTATATTTCAAGCTGGAAACAGTTACATGACATTTATATACTATCTAATAGTAATTACAAAACCCGAATAAACTCCTTGTTAGGAATAAGCAAAATATATTGGATATTACAAGATTATTGTTTATATAATAAGAAGTTTAATCATTTCACATATGGTATCAATCAAATTTTTAGTTCCTTTAAAAGTGTAATAGAAAGTAATTATAGTGTTAAACAGTTACTTTTTCTTATCTTCCCTATTGCATACACTCCAGATTATTTAGGTCTTTTAATTTAAGTAAAATGTAAAATTTTAAAGATAACTTAAAATTCTGGTATCATTTTTTAGATAACAATAAGGTATACCCAGCAAACACACTTCTAGCTAGATACAATGTCATACAAGATAACTGGTTATCATTACAATCTCTAGGACAATTTATTGAGAATAAATTAAAAATATCAATAAATTCAGGAACAAATGCTCTACCAAAATTCCTACAACTGTTAATGTGTAGGAATCTGATGGACATGGGCCGTAAATTATGCATTTCCTTTATATATAAAATCTTACGAGATGAATTCTTACCATTCAATTGAACCTGTTGGAACTATTCTACAAAAGTGAATAAAGAATCCCTATCAGCTGATAATAAAAGATTGTTATTAAAATCTGTGAATAACACCACATCCTCTCTCTATTGGAAGTTATGTACCTGGAAATTTATAACAGAAGTTTTTTTCACTCCCCATAAAATTGCTATTATTTCTAAGAATTAAAATGTTGGAGATGTAGTGAATTCTTTGAAGCGAATTGGGTCCATATGTTTATTGAATGTACAGTTGTCTTACAATTTTGGGATGATTTCAAATATTTTGTAAAGGCTCTGTTGTCTGATAATTGTTATGTTAATTATTCCTTATTGTTATTTAATGTTCCTATTCCAAGTGTGATTCCAAAACACTCACTTCTGCCCATTGCTAGAAAAGCAATTACAATGAATTGGAAGAGTAAAGAAAAAGTTCTAACCTTGTTTTCCACCTTTTCTGTTACCGGAGTACTTCAGATACAGATTTGCTGTATCCAGGACTGTTTTGCATGTTTCTGTGTTCCCCAGACCTTTCTGTGTTAGAAGGAAGCCTTCCACCTTATCAGTGGGAGTGGTAAGCACTAGATAGCCTATCTATCACAAGAGGAGTGGTTTCTGTTTCTAAAATTGTAGTTTATTGGCTCTTTGGGCAGTTTTTCTATCCCTTTCAAGTTTCTGGTTTAAAAGCCCATGTTTGCGCAGGTTTGCACTTGTTTAAGCTCTGTGGATCCTGTTTTGGCATCCTGCAGACTACAAGAGCAAATGAAAGGAGAAAGAGAGACTTAAAGTCTCTCCATTTTGATTTTTTCTGATTATACTGCGTTCTGCACATGACTTAAGTCATTTTTGTCATTTAACTGCATTTTCTTAACTGTATTTGCTTTAACATTGCTACACACTCAAGGGTGCTAGCTTGCACTGCATTTAAAGTATTTTTATTACTGTTTTAACTGTTTTTTTTCTGCAAAAAAAGAGTTCTAAGCTTGTTTCCTGCCTTTCTTGTTACTAGAGTGATCCAGATACAGACTCGCTGTATCCAGGACTGTTTTGTAAGTTTCTGAGTTCCCCAGACCTTTCTGTGTTAGAAGGAGGCCTTCCAGCTTATAAGTGGGAGTGTCAAGCACTAGGTAGCCAATCTACAACAAGAGGAGTGGTTTCTGGCTCTGAAATTGTAGTTTATTGGCCATTTGAGCAGTTTTTCTACCCTTTTCAACTTTCTGGTTTAAAAGCTTGTGTTTGCGTGGGTTTGAGTGCCTCACAGTGCCACTAAGCTGCGGTAAACTATTACAGGTGCCAGAATGTCTACTCTTCAAATTTTCCCTTAGATCTTGCTAGTTCTCTTCTCTCTTGCACTTTAATTAGCCTATTCACCTAACCTTTCATCGGGCTTTTGTAGCAATTATTGTAGCACACATAAGTGCTATCAGCACTAGACGTCCTATAAGGAAACAGCTCCAGTATTTAGTAATAATGACCATCCCTCCTGGCATGTCTGAAGGTCAGTTCCCTGTGCTTTCTCCTATTAACCTGGTGAACATGGGCATTTTAAGACAGTGTAGCAACTGCGTCATGTACACAGACAACCCTCTCCTCTTACTTCCCAACACTCAGACTTCTGAGAGATACACTTATATCTCCAAATTGGAAACCATGCACTCTCCAGCCAAGACCGTAATATCTGATCAAGAGGAGAAGGTCAACACCTGCACCACACCACATGGAGCACATAACCCTCCAGAACACCCACCATCACAGCCCTCATATAAAAACACAAACCACACATCCACCTTTGTGGAAGATCTCAATAGAAATCTACCCAAACAGCAGAGACCTCCAAGGCAGAAACGCACTCGACCACCACAACACAGCACAAACCTCAAGACACATAGCTTGTCTATACAGTGTGCCCCTCAACCTTAAGCCCCTAAGACAAAACACCTTGCCCAATACAATCATAGATGACTCAATAGTGAGGCACACATGTTCCACTCACTATGTTGAATAAGGGGAAGATAACAGTCAGCTGTCTATCAGGTGCAAGAATCCAACATATAACACACACACTCAGATCACTCCACAGCAAGTACAAGTATGACTGTCACTGTCCATGTGGGTGTGAATGACCTGAGATTCACCTTCCTGGACTACATGAAAAGAGACATGGTTGAGCTCTCGGATTATGTGGCCCAGGTAGGTATGACCCTAGCCCTGAGCAGCATCTTACTGTTGCCCAGAATGATACCACAGGAGAAACAGAAAATGATTGACTTCAACAATTGGCTACATTTTTGGTGTCATTCTAAGGGGATCCAGTATCTGTCTCCTTGGAATGACATGATTGACAGACCTCGATGCTTTACCAGAGATGGCCTGCATCTGCCACCCTTGGTTTCTGGGTACTGGTTAAGGCTCTTACCACCCCATAGTACCTTTTTAGATGGTGTTCCAAAGACCAAGCTAACACCATAAAAGCTATAAATAAATGCAATCTAAGGGTTATGCTACTCAATGCTAGAAGTCTAAATCTCAAGATGCATTCACTCGAAGCACTTCTCAAAATGGAGAACATCAACATCTCTGCTGTAATGAAGACCTGGTTTAAAGCAGCAGAAAGCACTCCTGTGCTACCAGGCTATAACTTATTCCACACCTTTCAGCCCCAGAACATGGACTGAAGCTCAAAAGATCATGGTGTCTCCATATTCATAAAGATATGCACACCTCCAGACTAGTAGCCCAGCATAACACATCAGAGATACTCCAGGTGCAACTAACATTGGTAAGATAGCAATTCAGGTCATAGCTTGCTATAGGTCCCCAACCATGTCCCAAGACTCTCACTTCACATTCCTAAGCACCCTGGAAACTATTAAGATCCAGCCTAACACTGTCATACTAGGTGAATTCAACTACCCCTCCATCAACTGGGAAATCCACATCTCATCCGCACCCCCAACAAGGGTATGCACCATGAAAACCTTCTCCAAAGCTGACTTCGAACTCCTAAAAAGAGAGGTGGCAAACTTCACAGCATCCATGCCAATGGAAAATAGATGCATGACTGCCAAATCATGCACCAATGCACTGGATGAATACATACATAAATGCATGGAACTAGCCAAACCCAACAGAACCAAGATGCTCTCCTCGAAAAAAAGGAAGCCAATCTGGTGGTTCCCTGCCATTAATAAACTGTGCAACAGAAGGAAGAAACTGTTGCAGAAAAAGGTGAAGTTCCAAGACCGGAAAAATTCCCTTATTAGCCTCAACAAAAAGTTGAGATCCCTCATCAAAACCTCCAACGCCAGCTATGAAGGCAGAATTGCGGCAGACACTAAAAACAACCAATAAGCCTTCTATAATTATATCAAGAATCTCCACAGCAATACTCAGATTTTCACTGAGTTACTGCACAATGGTACCTCATATACTATGCCAATAGATATTGCCAACATACTGGCCGACAAATTCAGTGCCAACTTTACCTCCCCCCCCCCCCAAAGGACCAATCTCAATACCAGAAAACTGCCAGGCACCCAGCATTACTGCAGCACAGGTTAAAGCTGCATTGTCCAAGGCCAAGAATGCAGCTTCCATGGGACACGGCAATATCCCTGGCTGTGTTCTACATGAATTACAAAGTGAACTGGCACCACATATGTGTGCCTTGTTCACTCACAGCCACATCTCAGGCTTTGTCCCTACTGAATGGCACACTGCTACAGTCATCCCTCTCCATAAAGGAGGAGTGACTACAGACTCTGGAAATTATCGCCCCATTAGACTAATGACTCTGATATGTAAGGCTACGGTGTGCATCATCATAGACCTAATTAACAAGGTTATAGGGAATCTCCAAATTCTAGATCCCACGCAATTTGGTTTTGTGAAAGGTAGATCATGTCATGACTGCTCAATCTGATTGACTTCTTTGAGTCAGTCACCAGAGCTGTGGATGAGGGGAAGGCAGTTCATACAGCCTACCTCAATCTGGCCAAGGCCTTTGATACCATTCCTCACTCAAAAATTATTGATAAACTCACCAAACTAAGCATCAACTCCAATATCATTAGGTGGGTTGGATACTGGCTCACTGATAGAATCCACGGTGTGAAAGTAGTGGACTTCAAGTCAGACTGCTGACCAGTCATGAGTGTAGTCCCACAGGGATCAGTCCTGGGTTCTCTCCTGTTTGGCATCTACTTCTCAGAAGTCCAAGCCAACACGGAGGGACTCTGGCTGAGCATGTTCACAAACAACTGCCAGCTGGGAGCCATTATTAACTCCCCAAGTGATGCAGTCATCCTACAGAAAGGCCTCACTGAGACCAATAACTAGTGTTGAAACCATGGCCTTAAGCTTAATGCCAAAAAATGCATCGTCATCCCCTTTGGGAAAAACTCAGTTCCCACTAATTACCACATCGATGGGTGCCTACTGAACACTGAAGGCGTTATAAAAGATCTGGGGGCACAGGTTGACAGCAACCTCTCCTTCAACCACCACATTACCACTGTGGTCAGAAAGTCCATCTATGTGACACATCTCATTACCAAGGATTTTGCATCCAGGAAGAAAGTGGTCATCATTTCTCTCTTCTCTTCCCTCATTAGATCAGCCATAGAGTATAATACCCCATTTGGCATGTACCTCACTAGACACCTGAAACAGCTGGAGAGGCCACAAAAGTACCTCATGAGAGGATCCTAGGCCTTAAATACATGTCCTACATGGACAGACTCAAAAAACTCTAAGCTATTCTCTGTCTCTTGTCGTCTACTAAGCGACGATCTCTGCTTGACTTACAAAACCATGTCTGACCCAGCTCTGTTAGAAATGCTACATCTAACGAAATCCCAGTCCTTCCACACCACATGCTCCAAAGACCTCAACCTCATTACCACAATCAAAATAACATGCTGGAGGGACAGGTTCATAACTCAGAGACTTCCCATGTTCTGGAATAGACTTCACATACATGTCAAGCAGACCACCTTACTGGCCTTCTTCAAGAGAAATCTTGATGAGTGGATGGGAAATAGAAAGTTCACCATGGGGGTTCACTCCAGTTGCTCTACTTTATAGAAGCAGTGGGAACTAATGTCTGGTGGCACAATGCCGGGCACTTTTGTGGGCTAGCCTTGTAAAGGCTCCAGAGCCATTAGCCTAGTACACACCTATGAACCTATGAACCAATGAACCTATAAACGAAATCTACTATTTACAGACTTCATACATTTAGCTAAAGGTGTATGTAAGAGTGAATTACACACTATTTGTACCAGAACATCTAACTTAACTCATAAAAGATTAGCCTGGCAGAACTGCAAGTTTTATTAGATAAATATTAATGTTATATACATTTTTTACTACACTTTTTCATGGATGACTGTACATAGTTATATATATAGTTAATTTGTTGTTGTTGTTTTAAACATGTATTATTGTTCTGATTGTTAATTCTGGCTGTAAAATCAAATAAAAAGTTGTTAAAAAAAGACATTATAAACAATGAACATCTTTGCATAGTATGAAAAATAATGTCCCCTGAAGGCTTGCAGTAAATGTCCTCTGCAAGTCAAAATGAAGAAAATCTGCATATACTGCAAGTAGAAAGGAAAGATCACAAACAAAATTGAATTCGTCATGACCTGCTATCTTGGAGTATAAATTGAACTCACACTAACTCAGCTAATAGGAAACATCCATAAAGTGCTAACATATAATCCACAGGTCAACAGTACTCCATGTTCAAGTAAAAGCCCGCTCATGTTATTCTCTATATCTGAAACAGGCAGGCAAAATTCAGCATCCCTCAGAGAACATAAAATGCCCACATAGTGTCCAAATGCTAAAAACTTAACAAAGTAGCAAGGCAACATTGTTATAGAAAAGTTATAAATACTACAAATGGATTGTAATATTGGCACACACCAGTAGAGTAAAACAGACTGATAGTCATACTAAATGCCAAATAACTGCCAAGTTCATAATTGCACAGTTCAGTAATCAAGTCGTGGACCACACATATAATGCTGCTATTCCACTGCCCAATCTCAACACCATTAAATAAAATTACAAAGAATAACCTATCAGTAACAACTAAAAAAAATGGTCCATTACAGACTATTCCAGCATGGACGTGATGGAATAATGCAAATCACTTCATCTGCTGCTGAAAACCATGCAAATGAGGTCAATTTGCGATCCAGGAAGCAGACAGGCATCCATGTTGGAGCCATTTCCACAGCAGAAATGTATTTGGTTAGTAACCGTGTATATTTCTGCAAAAATGAAAACGGGGGCATGACAGCTTAAAGTAAAGCATGTATTATGTTCATTAGGCATGCAAATGGCCAAAACTATGGCCATTGGCATGCCAAAGTGTTGCAAAATTGCAGAAATCAAAAGGTTTTTTTGGCAGATTTCAGCCCTTTAAGCAGAGCGCCAGCGGAGTGCAAACGTGATCGTGCAGAAAAAAAAAAAATTAGTAAAAAGACAATTAAATGTGAAACAGTAATTTTGCCATTATATTGGGCAGCATGCAGACTCATAACAATGACAGGTAACAGTGGTTGCTAAGGACATAGGTTCCGGAGTAATGGTGTAACTAGTGTATAAGCCAGTAGGAGTATGTAAATGAGATAAATTTATTCAATAGCAAAATGGGAGACTGTGTTCCCTGGTACCTAACTTTGTAGAAGCTATAATGCGGTGGTGTAAGCAGAAGAAGCAGCTGACGTGAAAAGTGAGTGTATCATGCTTGGTGTAAGCACATTGGAGATCCGCGGCTTCTATTTGCACTCAGCTAAGCACAGCTAAGCAAGATGGTGTGTCTGAGGCTGCTTAGCTGGTTCAAGAAATGATGAACATGTTCATGTCCAAGGGAGAGCCCTTTCTGCTCAGCAATGTTTACACTTGCTGAAACAGTTTGCGTGGTGAGCTGCGGGGCTTAAACAGTGGAAATAGAAAAGAAAGGAACTAGCAGAATAAAGGAAATGAACTACAAATCACTAATATGGACCCTGCCACTCACAGTGGCCCATTCAAATCTCTCAATAATATAGCTGACAGGTTGAATGTATCATAGTCAGCCAATCACACAGGCAGCATCTGCAGCACACCAGTATCGAGTATGCAAACACTTTTCAGTCTGGTTTTTCCCACAAAATCTGCACCATTGGTGTACACACATGGGAATTTTAACTGAAAAAAATTATAGGGGCAGCTGCTGCTTTGCTACATCTCTATGTGCTACAGACTGAGGGTGGTAATGAGGATAATGCTGACAGATGGCCCAGACCAAGGAGGAGAAGTGTGTTCAGACCCAGGATAACCTTCCATTGGCAACATGACCTGGAGATACTAGAGGGCTACAGGGTGGACAGGGACATACTTCAACAACTCACCGAGCTCTGTCGGCCTCACCTCAGACCCAGAGCCAACAGAGGGGAACCCGTCCTAGTTGAAACAAAGGTATGTGTAGACTTGAGAATACTAGCTGCAGGTACTTTCCAAAGACCTACTGGGGACATCATGGGGGTCTCACAGGCATCTGCATCCAGGGTATTCCACCAGTGTCTGGATGACATGCTACCACATGCCAGAGAGCACAATAATTTCCTCAGCACCCCTTGAGGAGAAAACCAGCAATATGCATCTCTTCCACCATGTAGCAGACTACCGATAGACTGCACTCACATCCATATCAAAGCACCACCCGCTGAAGATGGTAGAGTGTATGTCAAAAGCAAGGGCTATCACTCTAACTGCCAGGTCATGTGCATTGCCCAGGGCATTATCTTAAATGTGTGTGCTGGCAGTCCTAGCAGCTATCACAACTCCCACATCTGGCATGCCTCACAGCTGTACCAGGCATTTTCCAGGGAGGACATCCCATATGGCCATCTCGTGGGGGATGCTGGCTATGCACTAGAACCATGGATGATGACACCTATCAGAAATGCGCACACACCCATTGAAGAATGCCATAATGAAGCACACTCACAAACTAGGAACATTATACAGTGTGTGTTTGGGATGCTGAAGTCAAGGTTCCGCTGTCTTGACATATCTGGTGGAGCCTTGTAGTACTTTCCAGCCACATGTGCACACATGTTCATAGTATGTGCCATGCTACACAAAATGATCCCGTGGAAACAGCTGCAGCAGGAACATCACAGGGAAGGGGCACACAGCCCCCCACCATTGCCAAGGTCTCCACAGGAACAAGGGGGACTCGGAGGAGGAACCCCCTGAGCCTGCCACTGTAGACAGATGTAGGCCTGCTCAGTATGCCCTGGCGTTGGCAAAGAGGCAATGAATAGCACATACACTGACACCCTAGGGACCCAGGGACTGACACCTCTCTCTGACTCGCAAACACAGTAAAATGGATGCCACACACTTCACATTACCCATACCTTACCATGTATAGGCTGTGTACTGTGTGCATCTGACAGAGTCAGCCCTCAAGCAACGTCCTCACACCTGCCATGGGCACAAGGTAAGTCACTCTTCTTAACAATAGATGAATGGAGTAGTACATTTTGGTAGCATATCTAAGGTATTGCTGCATTTATGCAAGGGCATGGGGTGGCCTACTAGGATAGAAGCAGACAACTGACAGCTATGTGGGACAGCAGGAAATGTCTGCCCAATGTGGGGAAATTAATAAACTGGGGGGTCATAGGTCACATGTATGGATGTCAATGTTGGGGTCCCATACTCACCCCTCAGCCTCTCCCAGCAAGTTAGCTGTAGAAAACCATAAATAAATGTCTGTCAAAGGCCCACAAATAGGGACAATGATGAAATATTCCTCTTACAGACTTACACAGTAATATCACAGCAGGTCTTGCAGTTGCATGAAGTCTCTGATGGGTAGGAAGTCTGAAACTCAAATGTCTGCCATTACATTCTAACCTTTGGTCTGTAGTGATATGCCAGTATTCTCCAAGACAGGCACAACACTATGCTAAATGGAACCAAAAAGTAAAGCCAACATCTGCAAAGTCTGTGAAAATGTGCACAGGTGACAGGTATGCCCCCCAACACACCTGTGTCCCCATAGAAATGCAGTTACATGTATGTTGTAGGGTAATAGAAGCAGAGCACACACTCCCAGGGCTGTCCCAATCAACTTGATAACTTGTCACATGTCCACAATATGCAGGGGTCAGTGAGCTATGTATATGTGTGGTTAGTACTGTCAGGAGGTGGGCAGCACTTACTCTTGGCTGTTGTGGCTTAGTGGCCTAGGTACAGTACTGTGGTTGGCAAGGTCCATGTTCCAAGATCTTCTGTGCCAACTATTTTGTATGCAACTACACCTATGATGGGAGTTGCACACACTGTCCTGAAGTCAATATCTGTCAATTCAGGAAAGCTGGACAAGTCAGGGACAAGGGGGCACACATATGGACAGTACACAGCTCGGAGTAACTTACACAGTACCTAGTAGGGCACCAGGTACCTGAAAGTCAGTGTACTGCCAGTTGTTAAATGGCTGCCACCTTACTGTGTCAGCACTGACAACAAGTCACTGGCCACCATCCATACCCCTGGAATGACAGGTTGTCACAGAAGGATCACAAGTATGCCTCATATATCTCCTCTGCTTGTCCTAACATTGCATTTGCCTGTCAAAGTATGTGCCAAACAAGAAAGGTTCATGTCAAAACATCAATGGCAGACAGTGGAGAAGCAGACATCATACTCATAAGAAAAAGCAACCTTATACCAAACCGATCTCCCAGCTGTCTATATTTGGTAGAGCATTATTAACACCATGTCCCCATGTGTGGGCCTGTGTCTGACTGTCATATATGGGCCTGTCCAGATATCAGTCTGTGACAGGTTAACAGCTAGGGCCAACATGTAGCCTTATAATAACATAGCAACACAAACCATCTGCGGTATTATCATTCTGGATCATCATGGATTATCATGGACCTCATTAACAGGGACATAGGCAAATTCCAAATACTTGACCCCACACAGTCAGCCTTTCTCAAAGGAAGGTATGTCAGTGAACTCTAGATGACTTCCCTGGGACAGCCAACAAAGGTATGGATGATGGAAAGATAGTGCACTCTGGCCACCTTGACTTGTCCAAAGCCTTACACACTATTCCACCCTTGGCCATAATACATGAACTCTGTCAGCTAGGCAGCATTCCATATGTTACCAGATGGGTAGCAAACTGGTTCATTGATAGAACCCACATAATCATAACAGGGGTAGCCAAATCAAGCAGTACACCTGTAATGAGTGGCATACCCTATGGATCAGTCTGGGGGCCTCTGGTATAAGGATATACTTCCTGAGGTGCAGTCCAAAACCACTGGCCTATGGCTGAGCAAGTTGGCAGATGACTGCAAGCTGGGAACAGTTATCAGTATCCAAAGTGATGTGGGTGTCCTACAACAGGGTCTCACCAA